>NW_027423275.1:0-123828 GCF_048934315.1 Petromyzon marinus
CCTCTGCCCCCACCCTCTGCCCCCACCCTCTGCCCCCACCCTCTGCCCCCCACCCTCTGCCCCCACCCTCTGCCCCCACCCTCTGCCCCCCACCCTCTGCCCCCACCCTCTGCCCCCACCCTCTGCCCCCACCCTCTGCCCCCACCCTCTGCCCCCACCCTCTGCCCCCACCCTCTGCCCCCACCCTCTGCCCCCACCCTCTGCCCCCACCCTCTGCCCCCACCCTCTGCCCCCACCCTCTGCCCCCACCCTCTGCCCCCACCCTCTGCCCCCACCCTCTGCCCCCACCCTCTGCCCCCACCCTCTGCCCCCACCCTCTGCCCCCACCCTCTGCCCCCACCCTCTGCCCCCACCCTCTGCCCCCACCCTCTGCCCCCACCCTCTGCCCCCACCCTCTGCCCCCACCCTCTGCCCCCACCCTCTGCCCCCACCCTCTGCCCCCACCCTCTGCCCCCACCCTCTGCCCCCACCCTCTGCCCCCACCCTCTGCCCCCACCCTCTGCCCCCACCCCTCTGCCCCCACCCTCTGCCCCCACCCTCTGCCCCCACCCTCTGCCCCCACCCTCTGCCCCCACCCTCTGCCCCCACCCTCTGCCCCCACCCTCTGCCCCCACCCTCTGCCCCCACCCTCTGCCCCCACCCTCTGCCCCCACCCTCTGCCCCCACCCTCTGCCCCCACCCTCTGCCCCCACCCTCTGCCCCCACCCCTGCCCCCACCCTCTGCCCCCACCCTCTGCCCCCACCCTCTGCCCCCACCCTCTGCCCCCACCCTCTGCCCCCACCCTCTGCCCCCACCCTCTGCCCCCACCCTCTGCCCCCACCCTCTGCCCCCACCCTCTGCCCCCACCCTCTGCCCCCACCCCTCTGCCCCCACCCTCTGCCCCCACCCTCTGCCCCCACCCTCTGCCCCCACCTCTGCCCCCACCCTCTGCCCCCACCCTCTGCCCCCACCCTCTGCCCCACCCTCTGCCCCCACCCTCTGCCCCCACCCTCTGCCCCCACCCTCTGCCCCACCCTCTGCCCCACCCTCTGCCCCCACCCTCTGCCCCCACCCTCTGCCCCCACCCTCTGCCCCACCCTCTGCCCCCACCTCTGCCCCCACCCTCTGCCCCCACCCTCTGCCCCCACCCTCTGCCCCCACCCTCTGCCCCCACCCTCTGCCCCACCCTCTGCCCCCACCCTCTGCCCCCACCCTCTGCCCCACCCTCTGCCCCCACCCTCTGCCCCCACCCTCTGCCCCCACCCTCTGCCCCCACCCTCTGCCCCCACCCTCTGCCCCCACCCTCTGCCCCCACCCTCTGCCCCCACCCTCTGCCCCCACCCTCTGCCCCCACCCTCTGCCCCCACCCTCTGCCCCCACCCTCTGCCCCCACCCTCTGCCCCCACCCTCTGCCCCCACCCTCTGCCCCCCACCCTCTGCCCCCACCCTCTGCCCCCACCCTCTGCCCCCACCCTCTGCCCCCACCCTCTGCCCCCACCCTCTGCCCCCACCCTCTGCCCCCACCCTCTGCCCCCACCCTCTGCCCCCACCCTCTGCCCCCACCCTCTGCCCCCACCCTCTGCCCCCACCCTCTGCCCCCACCCTCTGCCCCCACCCTCTGCCCCCACCCTCTGCCCCCACCCTCCTGCCCCCACCCTCTGCCCCCACCCTCTGCCCCCACCCTCTGCCCCCACCCTCTGCCCCACCCTCTGCCCCCACCCTCTGCCCCCCACCCTCTGCCCCCACCCTCTGCCCCCACCCTCTGCCCCCACCCTCTGCCCCCACCCTCTGGCCCCCACCCTCTGCCCCCACCCTCTGCCCCCACCCTCTGCCCCACCCTCTGCCCCCACCCTCTGCCCCCACCCTCTGCCCCACCCTCTGCCCCCACCCTCTGCCCCCACCCTCTGCCCCCACCCTCTGCCCCCACCCTCTGCCCCACCCTCTGCCCCCACCCTCTGCCCCCCACCCTCTGCCCCCACCCTCTGCCCCCACCCTCTGCCCCCACCCTCTGCCCCCACCCTCTGCCCCCACCCTCTGCCCCCACCCTCTGCCCCCACCCTCTGCCCCCACCCTCTGCCCCCACCCTCTGCCCCCACCCTCTGCCCCCACCCTCTCCCCCACCCTCTCCCCCACCCTCTCCCCCCACCCTCTCCCCCACCCTCTCCCCCCACCCTCTGCCCCCACCCTCTGCCCCCACCCTCTGCCCCCACCCTCTCCCCCCACCCTCTGCCCCCACCCTCTGCCCCCACCCTCTGCCCCCACCCTCTGCCCCCACCCTCTGCCCCCACCCTCTCCCCCACCCTCTCCCCCACCCTCTCCCCCCACCCTCTGCCCCCACCCTCTCCCCCCACCCTCTGCCCCCACCCTCTGCCCCCACCCTCTGCCCCCACCCTCTGCCCCCACCCTCTCCCCCCACCCTCTCCCCCCACCCTCTCCCCCACCCTCTCCCCCCACCCTCTCCCCCCACCCTCTCCCCCCACCCTCTCCCCCCACCCTCTCCCCCCACCCTCTCCCCCCACCCTCTCCCCCCACCCTCTCCCCCCACCCTCTCCCCCCACCCTCTCCCCCCACCCTCTCCCCCCACCCTCTGCCCCCACCCTCTGCCCCCACCCTCTGCCCCCACCCTCTGCCCCCACCCTCTGCCCCCACCCTCTCCCCCCACCCTCTCCCCCCACCCTCTCCCCCCACCCTCTCCCCCCACCCTCTCCCCCCACCCTCTCCCCCCACCCTCCCGGTGTAGTCGGCACTTTGCTACGTTCATCATTTCGGTTTTTTTTTTGTTATGCTTTGCTTAATGTAACCCCCCCTTTTTAAATGAAAGACCCAAAATATACTTTTTTTTCTTTCCCCTTCCCTCTCTCTTTACCCCCCTCTCTGCCCCCCCTCTCTCTCTACCCCCTCTCTGCCTCTCCTCTCTCTCTACCCCCTCTCTTCCTACTCCATTTGCCTCTCTCTCGCTCTCTCTTTTTTCTTTATAACTACGACAAGTGCTGCATCGGCACGCTGCCCTTCCCACAGTCAAACGGCCTACGACGGGTAGCTTAGATCTGCATGCAGAGCTCTCCGTCATCTGCCACCGAGCACACGGCCTCCTCCAGCGCCCACTGCTCCTTGAAGGCCGGCACGGCGTGGGTCAGCCGCGTGTAGTGGAACTCCAGCAACACCCTGATCCGACCAGAGCGTGGAAGATGCCCAGGCTGCTGGCTGGACGTTGCCCCTCCAGGGCCACCTTCCTTGCCCTGTATATGGCGAGCTTGGCGTAGCCGAAGAGCACGTTGACCAGCCCCTGAAGATGTTGGGGTCTGTTGCCTTTCGGGTATCCAAAGAAGAGGACCGTCGGGGAGAAGTGGAGGCTGAACCTTAGGAGGATGTTTCTCAGGACCTTGAACAGCGAGTCCAGGCTCTTGCACTCCACATACTGGTGCGCCACCGTCTCCACTTTACCGCAGAACCGGCACTCCGGGGACGTGTCGGTGAAGCGCGCCAGGGAGACGTTGGTGGTGACGGTGCCGTGGGCGATGCTCCAGCTGAGGTCGCCGATGCGGTTGTACGTCGGTCTGCAGTAGAGTTGCCTCCAGCGAGGCCTCTCCGGAGAGACGCAGGGCAGGGCTTTCCTCCAGGCATGGTCCTTGTGGCTCCTCAGGGTGTCCTGTTGGTGGAACCGGACCATGTAGGAGTAGAGAACCTTCCTCTTTACATATGCGAAGGCCACCTCCGGTAGGTCTTCTAGCCGGCACAGGTTGTGATCCGCCTTCGTTTGTCGGCATTGGCGATGCAGTGGCACGACTGAGAGCTCCGGTGGAGGGGGATCGAGAGGGGCCTCGTCATCCCCCACGCCGATGGGGGGCGTTCTCCCCGCTGCCACTGAGAAGGCCCCCTTGGCTTCGGCCAGGATCCGGGCAGCCACCCGGAGCGACTGCAGCCCTGTCTTTGTGGCCACGTCTGCTGGTCCGATCCACCGGCCCCGTGTTTCAGGCTCCACCAGATCTCCCATCCTGGTGAGCCGCGCGTTGGCGAGGCGCCTCTCCATGCCAGGGGTGGTGGTGGTGGATGGCAGCTTTGTCTGTGGGTTCCTGAGGATCGGTTCGACGACCAGATCCTCAGCCGATCACGGTTGGTTCAGCCTCCTGACGGCGAGGGAGCTCCATGTCTGCAGGACGCTTCTGTAGAAGGGTGGCAGCTGTCCCAGTGGAAGGCCCTGCAGGTCCATGTAGAATAGTTGCTTGGAGCACTGCAGACCCCCCAGCTGTTTCAGGAGGAAGGAGGCCGTGACGCTCCAGGCCAGTGCAGGGGCGGCGTGCAGGAACTTTTGCGCTGCCTGCAGTCGGAAGGTGGCCAGCTGACTCCGCACGCACACCAGCCCGTGACCGCCCTCGTCCAGTGGCAGGGCCAGGACCCCAGCCGCGACCCGATGTCCTCCACCTGACCAGAAGAAGTCGAGGACTTGCTTCTAAAGTGCGTTGACAAGGCTCATGGGGGGGTACAGGGAGAAGAGTCGGTGCCACAGTATGGACGTCACCAGCTGGTTCACCACCAACGTCTTTGTCCTGAAGGTGAGGAACTTGCACAGGCGACTCCAGGTGGCCAGCCGCTCCTTCACCTTCTCCTCCAGCTCGACCCAGTTCCTCTGCGGTGGTTCCTCCTCTGGTCCGAGGAACCCCCCCAGGTGGTGCAGCGATGTTGTGCTCCAATTGATGGCTTTTGTCTTCTCGGGACACTCAGTCATGTCCCACGCTCCAACCAGCAGGCCGCTGCACTTTTGCCAGTTCATTTTTGATGACGAGGCTTTCGAAAAGACCTCCTGGCACTCATGCAGCAGGGCGACATCAGCCAGGGAGCGCAGGATGAGGAGGACGTCGTCGGCGTATGCCGTCAGGACCAACTTGATGCTTGGTTCCCTCAGCACCAGGCCGCTGAGTCTCCGCCTTATGAGATTCAGGAAAGGCTCTAATGCCAGGGCATAAAGTTGGCCCGACAATGGGCATCCCTGTCTCACTCCTCGCTCGAATTTGACCGGGGCAGTGAGGGCGCCGTTGATCTTGATCATGCACTCCGCCTTGGTGTAGAGTAGGCGGATCGTTCGGACAAAGGCATCCGAAAACCCAAGGTCTTGAGGGTTCCTCCTCTTCCTCCCCCTCCTCCGCTCCGAACACAGATGGACTCGTCCGTCTGAACAAAGCTCGTCGCTCTCTGTGGTGTTAATCCCTCATACTAACATCATGCCAATCCCCCAGTTACATGCTAATTTACTGTTGATATCTAAACTCCTCTCCACCTCCTCCGTTCTGAACATAGATGGACTCGTCCGTCTTAATAAAGCTCGTCTCTCTCCGTGGTGCTAATCCCTCACACCAACATCATGCTCATCCCCCAGTTACATGCTAATTTCTATGTAAACTGCTTTGTCAAGGTGCTCTGTTCCTCCCACACAGCTTAAAAGACGCTGCCATGCTTGGCAGGGTTCACTCAAGCGCTGTCTTCCAGACAGTCCTGTTTCTTCACCTGAGGAAGGCTACTTGTGTTGTGGCCGAAACGTCGTGAGAATTTTATTCTGTTATTATTATTTTTATTATTTCATCTCCATTCTACGTGACTTTACCGAAAGAACCCAGAAGAACAATGAGCTATCATTATTGTGTTGTTGTTTGCAAAGTGCAGGGTCTTGAGGACTTTGTGGAAAAGTGCGGAATAAATGCAAAGTAACTCCCCAAGAAGTGGTGGTGGTTGGACAAAAAGGACAATGTGATGCCGATGGCTAAGGTCTCCTCCTGCGATGGCGAGATGTAAACTCCCTCGCATGGTATACAGGAGGTCGTGGGTTCGATCCCTATCCCGACCTTAACGCCTGTTATGTATTTGGAGTCCACGTGTTCTCTCTATCTTCCCTCTGCATTTAATCTGGCTGCTGATATACATTACCACGTGATGAGCCACTTCGTTGATCTATCATTTGTGGCCAGGTGGCTTCTGAAAAGAGCTTTATACCTGGTATTTTTTTTAAGGTGGCCATGGTGCTCACCGTGATCTACATGTTCCTCATGACGGGCACGCTGCTCGCTATGGTCGGCGACATTGTCAAGAACGGTATCCTCACACCCAGCAGCATCTTCTTCATCACTCTCGCGGGCATCCATCTCATCGCCGCGGCGCTGCACCCGCGCGAGTTCTTCTGCATCGTGCACGGATTCTTGTACCTCATCTGCATTCCCACGGGATACCTGCTGCTGCTCATCTACTCATTGGTCAACATGTACAACGTATCATGGGGCACGCGTGAGACCAAGGCGCCTACTGAGCCCTCCCCTAAGGAGGTGAGTTACTTTATGTGTTATCGTTATTGTCGTTGTTGTTTTTGTGTCGAACGTTATTTGGAGTTTCGCTCCATTCTCCTCTGTTGCTCCGTCCCGCACCTCCGATTAGCATGATTGGCTACGTACATTGCAAAAAAAGTGTAACATATGCCCCCAACCCCCGCCAAGACGAAGGCAGCGATCCCCATATAGCTTTTAACCGACCGTTGGGGCAAGTGCTGTTAGCGAGTAGCACCTGTGAAGTCCGGAATGGCACATAAGAGGGTAGGTGGCCAGCACCATGCCCGGCCGCCTTTGTCTCCATTGTTGTCATGTTTACTACATCACATTTGGCTATTTTTGAGGCTTTTTGAGGGAAGGCCAAGGACTGGTCCAGATGTATGTATGTTGAACTTCTTTCACACCATGTGTAGCCAACTGTGCTAATTGGAGGTGCGAAGGAAGGAAAGTTTCTAAACACAAAGAGCAGTTTTTAAGAAATTAGTTTTCAATGTAATGATTTAAAAGTGCATAGCTCCAATTGCTTTCTCATATTGGAAGGAAGAGGGTTCCAGATGGACGCACAAGCGCACCCAAAAGCACGCGATGTGGTCACTGTCTTTGTTCAATGGTTAGCCAAAATCCACTGATGAGAGGATGACCGGAGCTTGCAAAATTATCGTTTATGTTTCTTGACAAGAACGGTGGTGGTGGCTGTGCCACTCGTGTCCATTAATCCAACACGGTGGGTATCGAGGAGGAGTCATTCACTGACTTTCCAGGAGAGTGTAGTATGACAATTATGGACTATTTGTTCCATCTGAATAGAACGCAATGTTTCCCCCTCGCATTTGTGGGTCTATTCCATGGTGTTCTGGTTTCCCGTTGGCCAATAAAATCTTCATACATGGAGGACCGCAGAGCTTGGACAGTTATTGGCGCCAGTTCACTGAGCAGCTGAAACTGCCTTCCAGCTTGTGTGCGCTTCCCGCTGGTTTGATATCATTGAAGGACCCTGCCTTCAGCACAATGCCCATCCTCCTGTCCCAGCAGAAGAAGGAACGCAAGCATCGTTTGAATGGAACGAAATGCTATATACTGCCACTCGAGTGGGACTGCTTCCAGTGGAGGATCAGCGTCCATCCGAAGAAATACTCGGCACTGAGTCAGGAGGATGACAGTTCAAGGTGCCACCACCTCACTGAGAGCCTGTAGCCATGCTTTTAACTTTGATCCTTACCTCTCGTGTATCGATAGTTCAACGTTTATGTCCCATATTATTGAGGGACTGTGTTATCTTGGTGTGGTTTGGGACTGTTGTTTTGCTGCCTTGCCCCAAGTTATGCATTTAGTATTGAAAAATTGGCAGTAACTGATGTACTCATGCAAGTTGCACTCATATACTTTATTTATTTTATTATATTTCCTATACTTAGCACTGCTATCGTTTTATGTTCTAACTTTATAATCCCCTACACCTACTGGACATCTGTGAAAATAGGTTCATAGCTCATCGGACTCCTCCGGCAGTAGAAATACAGATTATGATTATTGATTGGCTGTGTCGGGTGGAGGAGGATTTACAACGTAACATTTTACTCAAGTCAATACTGAGTCTTGTCTCAACTTATTAACTGTGATTCTAGTTGTGCTTGTATCTTAGGCGCCGTGGTGGCTAGATGTTAACTACCTCCCCTGGTATGCAGGAGGTAGTGGCTTCGATCCCAAACCTGACGATGCCTGTTGCCTATATGGAGTCTGCGTCTATTCCTTTCTCTCCCCATGTTGGTGTGGATTTTACTCCGGGTTCCCTGATTTTTTCCCTCCTCATTTAGAATCATCATGTGATTAGAGTATTTGGCTGCTGTAATTTCCACGTGATAAGCCGCTCATTGAGTTATAATTTGTGATATTCAGGTCGATTCTACAAAAAAGCTTCCTAGCTCAGTGGGCCTTACATGGTAAAATAAAAATAATGGTTTAGTTTAACAGTTTATCATCATCCCTCCCAGCCGAGTGGAGTCGTGCACGGTGGAACTCGACAGAGAGATGAAGCTGCGTCCAATTGAGGCCAGACAACAGGACACTACGAGCACTCAGATGGAGCATCCAGAAGGAGCAGAGATCGAGGCGAGAGGAGAGGACATCGCGAACACTCATATGGAGCACCCAGAAGGAGCAGAGACGAGACCAGAGGACATCGTGAGCACTCAGACAGATCATCCAGAAGGAGTAGAGAGTGAGGAGAGACGACAGGGCATCGCAAGCACTCAGACGGAGCATCCTGAAGGAGCAGCGATCGAGTCGAGAGGAGAGAACATCGCAAACAGTCAGATGGAGTATCCAGAAGGAGCAGAGACGAGACCAGAGGACATCGCGAGCACTCAGACAGATCATACAGTAGGAGTAGAGAGTGAGGAGAAACGACAGGGCATTGCGAGCACTGGGACAGAGCATCCTGAAGGAGCAGAGATCGAGTCGAGAGAAGAGGACATCGCAAACACTCAGATGGAGCATTCAGAAGGAGCAGAGGCGAGACTAGAAGACATCGCGAGCACTCAAACAGAGCATCCAGAAGAAGTAGAGAGCAAAAGTCGACCTCCAGAGCAATCAGACACAGACCTCGCCCTCCATACCAAAGGTAATATTTTCATCAAACAAAGACAAAGTCTTCTTGGTTCTTTCGTTAAAGTCACATAGAATGGAAATAAAATAATAAAAATAAAATTCTCACGACGTTTTGGCCACAACACAAGTAGGCTTCTTCAGGTGGAGGAACAGAACTCTCAGGACGACAGCGCTTCAATGAACGCTGCTAAGATTCGCAACGTCTTTTAAGCTAGGTGGGAGAAGTAAAGCGCCTTGACAAAGGAGTTTACATATCAAACAGGATAATTGAGCATTGAAATAGCGGTGTTAAAGTGTTGGATCAGCAGGGTGTTAAAGTCAGAAATTCGCATGTAACTGGGAGATTAGCATGATGTTATTGTGAGAGATTAGCATGTGACTGGTCACGGAAATAGCTATGTTAAAATCAAAGTTTACATATCAACAGGGCCATTTAGTATATGGACACTAAAGGACTGCAACTATCCAACTATCATACAATAAACCGATGTGAAAAAAACTAAGTATAAACTACGTCAATATAATAAATGTACTCAATATATTCTTCAATAAGTTGAGCTATTAACATAAAGTAACTGGGTATACACTACACTATATAATGAATACCATATAGTAAACTAATAAGAAACTAAAATATAAACTACATCAATGTTATTCTTAGTTTTTTCGGTAAAGTCACGTTGAAGAGAAACAACAAAATAACAAAATATATATAAAACAATAAAAAAATTCTCACGACGTTTCGACCATAACTCAAACGGTCATCATCAGGTGTGTCGGTTTGCATAAATTTATTTTGAAAATGGCATATTTATTTATTTATATATAAAAATAATAACGTTTGCGTCACGCGCAACGATTGGCAGTTTGCCCAGGACTAGTCCATCTATTTTTTGAAAAGAGGAGGGGGGAGACGAAATTTGTTTTTATGTATGCTGTCTGAAAGCCACTGTAAGCGTGAACAATCAATCAAGAACTGAAATGATTTATCAAATCTTTCCAATGATTGCTAAGATAGAATCCATCTTCTCGGTTGAAATTGTCTCTGTGCTTGTATATGTGAATAGCCTCATGAACGAATCTCTCATGGAAGCCAGATGGCTTACAAAGAACCTCCGTCTTGGAAAAGTCAATGGCATGTGAGCCTACTGAATTAGAACAATGATCTGCTACGGCCGAGGTGTTGGTCCTACCGTGTTTAAGGTCTGCTTTATGTTCACGAATGCGGTCCGAGATATGGCGTTTGGTTTCTCCAATGTAACTACTACCACAGAGGCAACTTAGTTTGTAGACACCAGGGTATTGTATGTCCGGAATCACATCTTTTACAGACGGAACCAGATCACGGATTTTATGTAATGTGTTGAAACGGACCTGGATCTTGTGTTTATTCAAGATTTTGGAAATCTTTTTTGTGATCCCAGCAATGTAGGGTAAAGTGATGGTTTTGAAAGGCTCCTCAAGAGGGTTCTTCTTCATGGTTTGAGTGATAGCTTTGCGGATTGTATAGTCGGAGTAACCATTAGCCCTAAGAGCTTGGTGTACGTGCTTGAGTTCAGTAGGCTCACATGCCATTGACTTTTCCAAGACGGAGGTTCTTTGTAAGCCATCTGGCTTCCATGAGAGATTCGTTCATGAGGCTATTCACATATACAAGCACAGAGACAATTTCAACCGAGAAGATGGATTCTATCTTAGCAATCATTGGAAAGATTTGATAAATCATTTCAGTTCTTGATTGATTGTTCACGCTTACAGTGGCTTTCAGACAGCATACATAAAAACAAATTTCGTCTCCCCCCTCCTCTTTTCAAAAAATAGATGGACTAGTCCTGGGCAAACTGCCAATCGTTGCGCGTGACGCAAACGTTATTATTTTTATATATAAATAAATAAATGCCGTTTTCAAAATAAATTTATGCAAACCGACACACCTGATGATGACCGTTTGAGTTATGGTCGAAACGTCGTGAGAATTTTTTATTGTTTTATATATATTTTGTTATTTTGTTGTTTCTCTTCAACGTGACTTTACCGAAAAAACTAAGAATATGAATTACTGCAGTCACGAAAGCTTTAAATCAAAATTTACATCAATGTTATCAATAAACTCTATATACTCTCCAAACAGCTGAGCTACTAACAATAAGTCGTTATACATTACAATGCCATATGGCGAAAAAATGGGTGGTGGTATTTTCTTTTCAACGTTAGCACCACGGAAAGCGACGAGCTTTGTTCAGACGGACGAGTCCATCTATGCTCGGAACGAAGGAGGGGGGAGAAACAGCCACGATGCGCTGCTCTGTTCTGTGTTGCGTTACAACTATGTTATAAACTAGACTACAATACATTGCAATGTTATACCTTCCAATCTAAACTACATTGTATAATATCGTATACAGCCCAATGTAAGCTCTAACATTATGCATTATATTGATATGTCCCCAACTAAACTTTTTCTACATTACACGACTATACACCGTAATATACACTGCCATAGACAAACCCACCATTAAATTATACAATGCGTTACTATACACTACCCTATACTTTAGACTGTAAAATAGACTTGTAATATTACACTATGTATTATTCTACCAACCCTACTGTATACCACACTACTGTATATTCACTATACAATTACGATACCATATATTGCCTTATGAATTATGTTAAACATTACAATGTTAAACTATTTATTATACAACATGCTATACCTTTGACCGTTGTGTGAACGGTATTTAGAGACATTGTCAGGGAATGGACTGCAGTATTAAAGTCACCGTATAATACAATCAATTAAGAACCGAAATGGTTTATAACGTCTTTCCAATGGTTACTAAGCCAGAATCCATCTTCTCGGTTGAAATTGCCTCTGTGTTTGTATATGTGGATGGCCTCATGAACGAATGTCTCATGGTAGCCGGATGGCTTGCAGAGAACCTCCGTGTCATGTGAGCCCACTAAATTATAACAGTGATCTGCCACAGCTGAGGTGTTCGTCCTACCGTGTTTCAAGTCTGCTTTATGTTCACGGATGCGGTCCGAGATATGTCGTTTGGTTTCTCCAATGTAGCTGCTACCACAGAGGCAACTTAGTTTGTAGACGCCCGGGTACTGTATGTCTGGAACCACATCTTTTACAGACGGAACCAGATCACGCATTTTATGTACTGTGTTGAATCGGACCTGGATCTTGTGTTTATTCAGGATTTTGGAGATCTTTTTTGTGACCCCCGCAATGTAGGGTAAGGTGATGGTTTTGAATGGCTCCTCAAGAGAATCTTTCTTCATGGCTGGAGTGATGGTTTTGCGGATTGTGTAGTCGGAGTAACCATTAGCCTTGAGAGCTTGGTGTACGTGCTAGAGTTCACTGGCAATGTGTTCCTGGTCGGAAATGCATTGGGCTCTATGGTATAGAGTCTTGATGAGGGAGTTCTTCTGGGACGGATGGTGGTGGGAATCTGGTTTTAAGTAAACATCCATATGCGTAGCTTTCCTGTAGACACAGTGGCTCATTGAACCATCAGGTCTCCTTTTAATTAGGACATCCAAATAGGGTAGCTTGCCATCTTTTTCGACTTCCATGGTAAATCTGATGGCTGGGTGTATGGAATTGATGTTAGAGCTTACATTGGGCTGTGTATACGATATTATACAATGTAGTTTAGATTGGAAGGTATAACATTGCAATGTATAGTAGTCTAGTTTATAAAATAGTTGTAACGCAACACAGGACAGAGCAGCGCATCGTGGATGTTTCTCTCCCCTCCTCCGTTCCAAGCATAGATGGACTCGTCCGTCTGAACAAAGCTCGTCGCTTTCCGTGGTGCTAACGTTGAAAAGAAAAAACCGCCACCCATTTTTTCACCATATGGCATTGTAATGTATAACGACTTATTGTTAGTAGCTCAGCTGATTGGAGAGTATATAGAGTTTATTGATAACATTGATGTAGTTTATACTTAGTTTTTTCACATCGGTGTATTGTATGATAGTTGGGTAGTTGCAGTCGTTTAGCGTCCATATACTAAATGCCTCTGTTGATATATAAACTTCGACTTTAACATAGCTATTTCCGTGACCAGTCACATGCTAATCCCTCACATTAACATCATGCTAATCTCCCAGTTACAAGCTAATTTCTGACTTTAACATCCTGCTGATTCAACACTTTAACACCGCTATTACAATGCTAAATTATCCTGTTTGATATGTAAACACCTTTGTCAAGGCGCTTTACTTCTCCCACCTAGCTTAAAAGACGCTGCGACTCTTTGCAGCGTTCATTGAAGTGCTGTCGTCGCGACAGTTCGTTCCTTCACCTGAAAAAGGCTACTTGAGTTGTGGCCGAAACGTCGTGAGAATTTTATTTTATTATGTTTTATTTGTATTATTTTATTTCCATTCTACGTGACTTTACCGAAAGAACCAAGAAGATGAATCCCTGCAGTCACGAAAGCTTTAAATCGAAAATTAAATGCGAAGTCATTGCTTGTCAGTTAAACAAGACCGAGCATCTGAAATCACGCGATGCGGTGACCATCTTTGTTTGATGAATGGATGAACGAAGTGTGGGTGATGGTTAATGCTCCTAGACGAGATTAGCAAGCTATTGTGATTCATTTGTGGCAAGCACTCTGGTGTTGGACCAGAAGACGCCAAAAGGCGTACAACTCAAAAACAGCGCACTATCAGAGTATTGAGGGCTCGGGGTGAGCATTTAACACCAGTGGAGACTAGGCTCTAAGAAAAGCCGTCTCGGGTGTGGACCAATCAAATTCAAGGACAGTGCATATTATTATCAGAGTTGTCTCTTTTGTTTGCATTTTGATTGCTTGTGTTGTGGTTATTGCAAACACGATGCCTTGAATAAAGGTGTCAGTTTTTGTGCCAGTTAAAAGGGTAAAACCTATTACTATTACAATATTAATATTATTCATCGGAGTAAGTTGTTGTTATTTGGACAATCGCACAAAGTGAACCTTCTGTCCCGTGGATGGGAATGCATAGGAGGAAGACGAGTTTTGGAAGAGCATGATCAGTGACTACCTCAAGCCTCTGGAGGAAGATGACGATCACAGGAAACGCGTGAAGCAGGAACTCTTCGAGATAAGAAACAAGGTACTGGCAACGCGTCATCGCGAGTACCGGAGATGCTTCGATAACAGAAAAATTGCGTTCCAGCGACAACGCGTTCTGCAAACAGCAGGCGTTAAGCGAGTACTTACCGTACTTGGCATGTGGTAGAAGAAGATTTAAACGGCATTGAATTACCTATGCCTTATTATTCCAACGAATTAATTGTTAATTGTTCCAATAATCCGCTAATCCTGTAAAATACATGAACAATAAAACAATAACAACAGAAGTGACCATTTGGCGTCGAGAGTGGACAGTGGGGGAGAAAAATGAACGCACAAAGAGGGGATCCATAAACAGCCCGGGGTCATCCCCCCCGCCACTCGGCCAATGCAATGTAAATCAGGCCTGGTCTGTCTGTCCCAACGTGCAGGGCACTTTCGTCTACTTCATGATCAATGCACTGTGGCTGGTGGCGACCCTGGCACTGCAGTTCGTGGGAGCCGACCTCTACATCCAGATCCCGAGCACGAAGAACGAGGGGACGGTCATCGACGTGCTGCCCCTCGCCTTCATGTTCCTCATCACCTTCTCCTCATTGTCCAGTTCCTGGCCATGCTGTACCACAGCTGAGGAGGAGGGGAGGGGGTCGACCCATGCGTGGCCATAGGGGGTGTGTGTGCATGCCGACTCAGTGACCAACAACAGTAACGATTATCTGAAATGGTCCTGGACTTCCCCCCTTGTGCCGTACCGGCCTTCATAGGTGCCACTCGCTGACAGCACTTGCCCCAACAGTATCTTAAGGCTATCCAGGAGATCCATGTCTTTGCCTTTATGTGAGTGTGGGCAGTGTGCTTATGACCAGCTCCGGTTTCGCAGCCGAGGTCTCACTCCGAAACAGTCGGGCAGCATTATCTTTTCATCGGCTGTGTAACACTGGGTGGAAACTACTTGGTTTGTCATTCCATGCGAAGCTCCGGATTTTATTTGACCACATTGATATCTTCCCTTCTTTATTCTTTCGAGAAGGATGTTGAGGTGTCTAAAGTAACATCTGCACCGGTTAGAAACATTCAGGTCACCCTGCCTACAATGCATCCTGGGTTTAACCAGACTGGATTGTGTCAGGAGCTCACATATTCTTAAAAGATCTAGACACACTCCCATTGGTGAGCTCCTCTCACAAGCGTGGCTGTGTTGGCTGGGTCATGTAGCCCCCATGCCCAGCCACTGCATGGCAAAGCAACTATTATTTGGCAGGATAGATCAGACTAAAGGGCACGGCATGGGCTAGGGAAAAAAAGGAATGATATGGTACAAGAGGATATATAGAGATGAGTGGACTTGCCAATAACTGGTACCAGCGGTCTCAAGATTGGCCACTCCTGAGGAGATGCTACTTGGCAGTTGGAGGCAGTCGCCCACCAGCAATAATGGAGGGCAGAGGAGCGATGCTCGCATCCATAAGCAGAGCACCGGGCAGCTAAACACAACAATTTGGCACAGTAGGGGTCACAGCTGGTGCATTGTCAGTCATCTCAGTCAGTCAACCATTGGCTCCTAGGTCTGTCCCGTTAACTCCTGACATTTTGCCACCGTGGCGCCCCGTGCCCCTCCCCCTTCCCCTCCGTGCCCCCCCCCCCCTCTGCCCCCGTTCAGGTTGTTCACGCTGCTGCACGTGCTCTCCTACGTGGAGTCGTCGTCGTCGGGCCAGCAGTCAAAGAGGGGTGCTGTTGGTCGAGACAACAAAGCATTCGTCAACGATGGAGACGACGATGACGCTCAGCAGCGCCGTCTCAGAGAGATTGTCTTACAGATCCCTGGACCCCCTCCTCACACGCCGCACGTGGGTCCCCTCCCCGCACACAGCACATGGACCCCTTCCACTCACGGCGCACCTGGACCCCCTCCTCACAAGCCGCAAGTGGCCCCCCTCCATGCACGCTGCTCGTGGACCCCCTCCTCGCACGCTGCTCGTGGACCCCCTCCTCGCACGCTGCTCGTGGACCCCCTCCTCGCACGCTGCTCGTGGACCCCCTACTCGCACGCTGCACGTGAATCCCTTCCTCGCATCCTCGCACCCTGCACGTGGACCCCCTACTCGCATGTCATACGTGGACCCATGCACGTCGTGGTTTATCAATGACGGTGCGGTCAGTAAAGGTGCAGCCCTGCAAGATGCTTCCCTTGTTGGAAGAGGTGGGAGTTACCCACGCTTTACCCCACCACCGCATGCGACCTGCCGATCGACCAACTGTGCTGTATCCATTTACGCAGCTGGGTGGACAGAGGCAGCGAGATTTAAGAAGCTTGCAGCGTCGCTCCAAATGCCAGGCCTAAGGATCGACCTCTAGATCGCAAGTGTGGTGACGAGTTAATTGCAGCAGGGCAGCCTCTCATTACAATGGAATGCACTCAAAAGTCCTGCTGTACAACAACGGTGGACATCACTTGTGATATCATCGGCTAAAGTAAATGTAGGGGCTTTGAAGCTGCTCCTGGCCACGGACAGAGAAGTCGCTTCTATGTAGCAGTGGTCAGATGAAGGAAACGTCCTGTTGTTGTTTGTATGTTAAATTTATTTTGCACTGCACTTAGCCAACCATGCTATCGTGGATGTAAACATCACCCACACATAGACTGTCCCGTTAACCATAGAAGTTGATCAAATCACATTATTACGCCTGATTAATTTAGAGGTCGAGCGACCCACATGGGAAATCTTGTTTTGAGAAAGGTTTCTCTACCAAACACAGAAAACGATTCCCCATATCGCTTTAATAGACTTATGGAGCTGTTAGTGAGCACCTAATAACGGCAGGCACAGCACACAAGGTGGGTGGCCAGCACCAAGTCAAACTGCATTACCGCACCATTTTATCATTTGAGGCTGAGTCGACCTAGGGGAGGCCCAGAACCGGTTTAGATAATCACCACTATTGTTGGTGGCCATGAGTGGAAGTGAAACTAGCGTCCCAAGGCTCAAATACTTGTGCAGGGCTATGAACACGAGTTTTATTTCACGTTCACTGATGGTCAGATATATATGCCAACATATATTTATAGATATTTTATAATACTCTTTGGTTCTTTCGGTAAAGTCACGTAGGTATAAAATTAAATAAATCACGACGTTTCTATTGCAACACAAGCAATCATCATCAGGTGGGAAACCCAACAGCAAGAAGTTTTTTCTACTGAAGTGGGAGAGAGATGCCATGGTAAGAGGTTTCTAGGTAAGAACGGGGGGCAGGGCAAGGGGGGGGAAGAGGGGGTGTGTGGGCTAGGGGGAGGGGATCGTTGCGTGGACGCTAGATTGATATGTATAATGTGGTTTATTTACAGAGATGTAGAGTTACATTGAGACTGTGTGGATAAATAAAACAAGACAGAGAAGAAGCAGTCATACATCCAGAGCACCACGTTCAGATAGTTTCCCCAAAATATTGTATTGGAGATGTGAATCCATAATTTTAATGCTAAGGCAATGTTTCGCTGCTATTTGCCGCTGAGAAGATGTTATCTCCCTCGATCGGTACACAGGAGGTCATGCTGGACCCTGGCGGTGCCTCTGTTATACTTTTGGAGTTGGCGTGTGCTCTCGCTGTGGTGGTCGGAGCTTGGGTTTTTATCCGGGTTCCTTGGTTCAGATGATTAGACTGCTGTTATAAATTCTCACGTGTGGTGATATCAGCTACTGCGATCATCAGCTATCATTACGTGTGACCAGCTCGCCTATGAACAAGAGCTAAGAGCACAGTTGAGTTTAACTGGTAAATAAAACTGTGAATTCCCTTGCACCTTCTGAGGACGGTAGTGTCTTGGTCAACAGGTCACTTACCAAACGCTTAACGATCGATCCAAACCTTTTAGGTCCACGCTTCGCTGGGCGCGTATAGTGGTTACGCACACGTAAAGCTCTGTGTCTTTCTGGTGGATGCGTTGTCGGGCTGGTCCCATGGTGTCTGAAACGTGGAACAGCACGAAGGCGTTGGTGGTGAGCGGTAAAACGTGCACTCCTCCCCCATCACCCCCAGATTAATGTAGGTTACACTCCTCTGCTTGACAATAAATCCCAAAGGTTATTTTTAGTTTATAACGTCGCGATTTATAGCTTTTGTTAAACTTGACAAGATTACGTTTTAGTCCATGGCAATGAGAATAGAGTTCGTTTGTAGGAGAACATATTTGCACGATGCTATTTAAGTAAATTAACATACAATGTGGTAACACGGCACGTACTGATTATATGCACTTTATTGCCTATTGTTTTTTACTTTGCACAAATATAGTTTACTGAACTTTTGCAAGCCGTTATCAGTCATGTATTCTCGACTGCTTGCATATAGATAGTGGCGCAGCCCTGCAATGAATCACCCCTCCAGGCGATTGAGACAGCCTGCCACCTACAGATTGCGCAACAGCGCCCCACACGACTTCCAGCCGTTTGAACTCGGTCGTTGGTGTAATTTGCATTCTTATCTGGAGTAAACCAACCTCCAAATCTACATATCGCTGGGTTCACAGTTTAGCGCGCTAATCAATACTGCACCACTCACTTTAGCATTGCCACATCCAAATAAATAAATGCGTATGCACCAACCGCTTGAAATAATGCCACATCGCATAGTCGTCGTGTCGACAATTAGAGAGGTAGCCAGGTTGCTCAAAGATCAGCGCTGGACTGGTACCATTGAGAAGCTGGGTTCAACCCCGGCTACTGAAACTAAACTTTTATTTTTATTTTACCAGGTAAAGTCCACTAAGATATATACAGCTTTTTTTAAAATAAGCGACATGGCCACAAATAATAGCTCAACGAAGTGGATCATTAATCACGTGTATATTTGTAGCAGCAGTCAAATACTCTTAACGCACTTTTATTCCAAATATGGAGAACAATCCCAGCGACCACGAAGAGAAAGAGGCATGCAATCTCCAAACAGGCATAGCATACAACAGGCATAGCAGGCGAGGTAGTTAACATCTCCTAGTCACCGTGGCACCCTGCCTGTGACTGGCAGGGCTCTCCCGGTATAGTTAGCTGATGGCCTCAGCCCGGTCACCAACGATTCAAAGACGGATTGTAAAAAAACAAATTAATTGGTATTGGTTCCCACGTGACCACTTGATTTGATTTGCTCTGACGGATGGTGGTGAGTATATCTGAATATTGCCTTTATACTCAAACCATCTAACCCAAAGTAAACAGACAGTCCTCGACTTGCGAGTGTCCGACTTACGAACGCCCGCTTCCATGAAATATATAAAATAAGAAAAATATTGATTTAAAATGCGAACTTGCAATTGCAAACTGAACTGCCGGCTTACGAACCGTTCGAATTTCGAACAGGTCTCAGGAACGAACTAGGTTCGTAACCCGAATACTGCCCAGAAATAACTTCTGCTCAATAGGTTTGTGGTCATATATAGTTACTAATTATTGTTAACATGGGGATAGTACATTTGTGTGATGTAGGTGCTGGATGTGGTCATAGCTGGGATCCTATCCTTTTCTATATTTATAGAGCACCTTTGGTCAAGGCACGCTTTCCAACATTTAAAAGCTGTAACAAAAACAAAGTGATTTATATGGCAAGGGCAGTGCAAGGGCCGAGGAATGAGTGTCCCGAACAGAGGACATGTGGCTTCATGCAAGAGATATAGGGAAGGAACGGAACAAAATGGAACGGTAAAAAGGGAAGAGGAAGGGGATGGGCTATTAAAAAGAGGTGAGGCCTTCAGAGAGGAATGGAAGAAGGTTATGGAGGTGGCCTGCTTCATGTTCAAGTATCTCTCTATTTACAAAGTTCGATTTTACGATATTTCACGTTCATGCAATTGACAAATTACGTGTTCTAATGCTGTGCTGTGCTGTGTGATTGTCACGCGGCCCCCATGGTGTCAGCCAGCGCTGGTCTCAGACCCTCGGTACCCACTATATCTGTTTACCTGCTATGAAGTAGGAGCATTGCTCGAAACGTCGACAATTATATACATGTCCTTTCAATGCATTGTTGTTAACGAGTGTGTTGTAGAGGAGGTTAATTGACCATACTTCACCACGCTGACCAAACCGGGTTGGTGGAGGTAGGTGAACATTGTATAAACGTGGAGAGGAAGGAAAGTACGGTACAATATTTGAATTCATACGCACACAGTGGGGAGCACAGGCGTTGCCTCTGCCAGTGATCTCAGTCAACCCACCGCTCCTGGGTCTGTCCCGTGAACTCCTCCTGCACCCAGCTGGCACAGCAGTCAACCCATAGCACCTGGGCCTGTCCTGGGACTCCTACCAGTAGCAAGCCTCCCACACTGCAAGTCGACTCAAAGTGCACTTAGCCTGTGACAAGCGCCGTGGTGCCGTCACCACCACTTAATGGCGGATGGCAGCTGTTGTTAATGCACGGTGGAACAGAGTTCAGCTTCCAATGAGTAGGATGGTACGGTGTATGTGTGTATAAAGCAGCAGCACTGGAGAGACAAAGGTGGCCGGGTGTGGTGGTACCGGGTTTTATCGGTACTTCTTGCTAACAGCACTTGTCCCAACAGCCTCATAGAGGCTATACATGAGTCTTTGTCTTTGCAGTGGTTTGTGCACTGCGCCACGGTCTCTGTGACCTTTATTGCACTGAGGTCCAGGTCGTTATAGGTCCAGCCTTGACGAACGCCTTTCAACGTATTGCATGCTTCTCCAAATTATAAGACGAATCCAAAAACATACATATTTGGCCTCACACAAGACAAAGATCGCCCGTATAGCCTGAACAGACTGTTGGGGAAAGTGCTGTAAGCGAGCACCAATGAAGGCTGACACAGCACACGAGGGTTGGGTGGCCAGAACCACGCCCGGACGCCTTTATCTCTACAGTGGCCATGTTAACACATTACACCGTACCGGGTAATAATGTGAGGCTGAGTCGAAGTTAGGGGAGGCCGTGAGCAGGAATCGAACTCGGGTCACCAAGTTCGTAGCGCCGAGCGCTGCTCTTCACAATAACAAAAAGTCGCCATTCGCCACTAAGTGGTGGTGACGTTACCATGACACTTGTGCCAGGCGATGTGCACTTTGAGGCCACGTGAATTGTCGAAGACCCTCTAACAGTAGGTCACAGGACAGACCCAGGTGCCTTGGGTTGACTGAGATGACTGGCAGATGCACCACCTGTGCCTCCTATTGTGCCAACTTCCTGTATTTTTTTCGACCCGGTTATCCGCTCATTGTTGTGAGCGTCGCTCCTCTGCCCTCCGCTGTTGTTGGAGGACGATTGCCTCAAACTTCCCAATAGCGTCTTCTAGGTGCACGTATCCTGGCACTGCACAGTAGCATCCTTAACGAGCCTCCTCGCTCACTCTACACGAAGCTGCGGGTCGTGCTCTT
This sequence comes from Petromyzon marinus, assembly GCF_048934315.1. NCBI lineage: Eukaryota > Metazoa > Chordata > Hyperoartia > Petromyzontiformes > Petromyzontidae > Petromyzon > Petromyzon marinus. The sequence continues at coordinate 21,368 of NW_027423275.1, forward strand.
ACATGTGGACATCTCCTGGATTATAACTTTTGCTTTAAAATGCACAAGCTAAATGTGCGTCTCAGAATCGGTAGACCGCGGTAAAATGGAGAAGGATGTTGGAGTGGTGGTGCCGCGCCTGGCACATTAAAATAACAACCCGCCGAGCCGAGTTAGATAGCAAGACACGGCTAACATCTGCAGTGGCGAAGTGATGACACCTTGGATGAAGGTGAATCATTCCAAAAGCACGATTAATGATGATCCGTACCTCGAGATTCCTGGCTGGCTGCTGGCTGGGCGCCTCTCCACTCCAACCACAATTACTCCACTGTTAGTGGCTGATGTAGGCCGTTGCTACAGAAACTAGCTGGATAACATAACTGGCTATGCGGGATTATTTGTCGAACAAATGAAATTAAACGGCTTAAACGGAAGTCCGGCAGACGTCTAATAATAGTAATAATTATAATCATTATTAATTGGCATAGATAGCGACACCGAAAAGATGGAAATAACGAATAGAGAAGACTGACCACGGCACATTTAAAATCGCTCTAACTTTTAAATGTGCTCCTATCAACGTAATTATTTTGCCAAGATGCTTATTTCCTAGATGTGCGTGTATGTATATCTATAACCTCAGTCTTTGCGTTTTATTATCAGAATCAGAATCTTTAGTTATCCTGGAGAAATATGATAAGCTATGAAGATATTTTTCAGAGATGTCCAGTAGGGATGGGTCAGAAACTTAAACGATAGGAGTAAGCAAATCACTCAAGATAAATGTATCAATAAATGAAAAACTAAAAAAAGCTATTTAATTTACCAGGTAAGGCCCATTGACTTATTAGCTATTTTCAGAATAGACTTGGCCACAAATGATAGCTCCACAAAGTGGCTTATTGTGTGGACATTGTATTGCAGGCAGACACTACACGCACATTGTTGATTCTGAATGAGGAGGGAAAAACCAGAGGACCCGAAACAAAATGCACGCGACCACGGGGCGAGAGAGTGAGACATAAACTCAAAATATACTGAAGGTCACGGGACAGACCCAGGGGCCATGGGCTGACTGAATTAGATGACTGGCAGATGTACCACCTGTGCCCCCTACTGTCAACTTAACGCATTACATCCGCCCGGCGCTCCGCTCGATGGAGTCGGGATCTAACCCACGAACCTCGTGCAGATTACTGTTCGTGCTCCGAGCGCAGGAGGACTAAGAGACGAGTCTGAACACGGACAGCTGTCGTTTGCTTGCGTGGCTGAGCTTCGTGACCTGCGAGACGAATCCACAGCCTGCCGCGTGTGTGGTGATTTGTTGCTTTCTTATTTATCCATACGAGTCGCACTGAACCGTGGGGCATTTTGAGCTGCGAAGCAACTGTGTACCGCATAGTAAAGTTTTTTTTGGATTATTTCGCGTAAATATAAATGTGTCGTTAACCCACCACCACCCGACACAGCTAATCAGCAAGGTTTGTCACCTAAACAAAACGTGCCAATTACTATGGGCAGCCACCCCGCTAAGGCGGTCACAGTAGGACGATTGGGATCGGTAAGAGCAGTGTTCTTCATTTCAAGGCCCACGGGCCAATGGCGGCCCCAGGTGGCCTTCAGTGTGACCCCTGACAGCACATGGATATGAAAACACCCCTTGCAGGTGAGGCGGTGTGGCGGCTCTCAGACTGATGTCATATCGGCTGAAGTAGCCTCCCTCTGAAAATGAGTGAAGAACACTGTTTTTGGATCAGGAGGAGGTGGTGGCAGAACCTTCGAGAAACCTTTGAGAAGGGACATGGACCACGGGGGCCCTGGGTGACTGTGCAACTCGCCCTCTCACCTATACTCACCGTTGTCCTTCACCAACGTGGTTAGGAATGGTCAAAGTCCAACACGCTCCCCACATACCCCCGACCGCGATTGCGGAATTAAACAACGATGAGGCAATTAAGGATTGCCCCTTGCTGCGGCTGAACGCTATCGCGGGATGAATGTCAAGGCAGGTGCGCGGACTTCATCCCAATCGATACACTTTGTGAGCTTTGCAATTGCAGGGATAATCAAATCACGTTCCTCTAATCACCTCGATAAGGCTTCTCACCGAGCCAGGTTGTTTATAAGTCAACATCCCCTTATCCATTCACGTTCACGTGAGACGAATTGAGTTCACATTCTACTGGGGGTATGTGCGTGCGCATGTCTGTATGCATTTGGAGCCGCGGAACAGTGAACACGAGTTCGATTTCCGCTCACCTCCAATATCGGGTGACGAATATCTGAACCCGTACTGGGCCTCCCCTATGTCGACTCGGACTAAAACGAGTATCGGGTGCGGTGTGTAAAACATCAGCACTGGTGAGACAAAGGCGGCCGGATGTGGTGTTGCTCGTGCCAGCCTTCACCCATACAACCTTCAACAGTCTGTTGAAGCTTGTATGGGAGAACGTTGTCTTGCGTGTGTCTCTCTCTCTGTCTCCCGCCATATTGTGTGTCTCTCGCGTTATGCTCTCACAATCTGCCTTTAACTTCTCATCAATTCACTGCCGTTCACCAATTTCTGCACGAGTGCCTATCACATCAAAATCCGAATATTTATGTATATTGCAGGAGGAATCCGATGAGCTATGAAGCTCTTTTTCACAGATGTCCATTAGGGGTAGGTCAAAGCGTTACATCAACAAACAATACAAAACACGATAGGAGTGCAAAGTATAGGAAAGGTAAACAAATCACTACAAAAAAATTGAAAGGAAAATAAACAATATTTAATTTACCAGGTAAAGCCCATTGAAGTATTAGCTTCTTTTTTCAGAAGCAACCTGGCCACAAATTATAGCTTCACGAAGTTGGCTTATCATGTGGAAATGAAAAGCAGCCAAATGTATAGCAGCCAAATTATCTTAATAATCTAAACGCATGTTTAAATATCCATCCCCATGCGCTTCTGCCACCGTCTGAGACGTTTTTCCTTCCGATATTATGAAGCCACTGAAGCTATGCACTTTTAAATCATAAATTAGATTAAAATCTAATTTCTTTAGAACGGCTTTTTTTCCTTTGCCAGTACCAAAATATGAGAATAGGTTTTCCCCTTTATCTGGCAACAAAACAAGTGTTAAGATTTTGATTTAAAGCTTTCGTGACTGCAGGGATTAATATTCTTGGTTCTTTCGGTAAAGTCACGTAGAAGGGAAACAATAAAAGAATAAAAATATAAAACAATCATCATGATGATAATTGCTTGTGTTACAGTCGAAACGTCTTGAGAATTTTATTGTTTTATATTTTTATAATTTGATTGTTTCCCTTCTACGTGACTTTACCGAAAGAACCAAGAATATGAATCCCTGCAGTCACGAAAGCTTTAAATCAAAAAGAATATAGGTGTTAAGATGTTAAAACACCAAAGTGAAACCTTTAACAAGGAATCTTGTCTGCATTAACACTGTTTGAGACTAGGCTCCAAAGAAAGCTGTCTCTGGTGTGGACCAACCAGTTTCAAAGACAATGCATATAATATATTCTTGGTTCTTTCGGTAGTTTGTTGTCCTTCCCCCGCACCTCCGATTAGCACGGTTGGCTACGTACGGTGCCAAAGAAGATCAACAAACACCTAATTATGTTGTATATTTCCCAATATTTTTAAGTCTTGCTGTTAAAATCTATCTTTTTAAAGGGCTGCCCTTGTCAGCATCGCCTATGATCGTTGTATTTCACCTGCTCTGAATAAAGATGCCATCTGTGAATGTTTCACCTGAGCCGAGTCACAATTCCCACTCTGTGTTTATTATGTTTCACAGAGATGGCCTTGAGGCAGGGAAACACCATTTCCTTTTACATTGCTAGATACATCACCCCAAAGGAGTCCCGGCGGCGATGCTGCTATCGGGCGCACAGTCACAGAGTGGGAACTCCTCAGCAGGCGATGAGTCACGAGGAGCATCTTGATGAGCACGACCCTTGCTCTGCAGAGGGACGGTCTTCTTGCTGAAATAGCCTCACGCAGTGGGTTCGTGATGTTGATGGATACCGGTCTGCCCTGCAATAAACATTACCACGATGACTGTGTCCATATGTAACATCGTACATATGAGAGAGAACCGGGTGGTGGCGGCTTCGCACGCCCCCGGTAATCCAGCACTATAGAGGCAGCAGGGAGGGTTGGTGGATCACCCACAGATGATGTCGTGAAACTCCCTTCCCGTGGGCTTCGAGGAAGTGCCTTACCCTGGCTCGTCAGGAGAGGGCGATACATCAAGTGGACTAATCGCCATCTGTTTCAATCTGAACCGGGATTGAACGTTGCCTCGTGCAACACGTGGGTTTTCACCAGGTTATTGGGTTTGCTCCCACTTGCGTATAATGATAAACACAGCTGATCATTTATTGGCTATGAACAACTTAAAATAAAAACTCAATGTAGCATCAGCAAGCCCCTCCTTAAAATGAGTCTTTCCACTCAATGTGGCTTTCCTGGATATAAGTAAATATTGATTACGAGGAAATTTAAAGTGGATTAACTGCTAATTCCTGTGGATTACGAGCTAATTGTAGATGAGTATTATTAGTAGTGTAATGCTTTGTGCTGACTGTTATTAAACCACTGTTGTCTGCACTCCTTCAATGGAGGAGGAATAACACTACACAAATTCTCTCCTGCAGTCCTCTCGTGGCTAGCAGACCTTGACATTGGCATCCAGTTCCTGAGCTCCCGAGCCGATTGCTGCCATATGCAAGAGTAGACGAGAATCAGATTCGCGTGATGACTCATCACCTGTTCTGGTTGCCTCGCTGTGCCCTGTGCACCCGATAGGAGCATTGTCGGGACTAATCTAACTGACTCACTATTTTTTTTATTTTACCTGGTAAGTCCCATTAAGCTGTACAGCTCTTTTTATAAAGGAGCTGACCACAAATTATAGCACAACGAAGTAACTTATCACTTGCGAATTTATAGCAGCCAAATACTCTAAAGGCATATTGATTCTAAATGTGGAGGGAAAAATTGGAGGACCCGGAGAAAAATCCACTCGACCACAGGGAGAAAGACATGCAAACTCCAAATATGCAGCAGGCGTCACAGTCGGGATCAAACCCACGGTCTTCTGTATACCAATCGAGGGAGTTAACATCTTGTCACCGTGGCCCCCCTCAGGTAAATCTCAGTTTCTCGCATTACGAGGAGGCACGACGATTTCACGGCCTCGACGGTATTTTTTTCATATAAATACATTTTGTGGTGAAATTAGTTCAGAATCAGAATCTTTATTTATCCTGGAGAAATCCGATGAGCTCTCAAGCTCTTTTTCAAAGGTGTCCCAAAGGGGCCAGTCAAAAAGTTACAACAATGCAAAAACACGAATAGGAGTGCAAAGTAGAGGAAAGGTAAGCAAAGAACCAAGAATGAATATATAACATAGATAAAGTATACAAGTTCATATTTCAAAAGTATATAAATTTCCAAGCTCGGTTTAAACAACAGCAAGGAAAGTGCCAGACGTTGCACATTAAAAAGTAACTTTACATTGTAAGAAGAAAAAGACCACACGCCTTGACAAAGGAATTAGCATATAATTTAGCATTGAAATGGCTCATTGAAATAGCTAAGATAAAGTATACACATCCGCAGAGGTACCCCTTGACAAAGGAATTAGCGCTGGAGTGGAAGAAGCCACGCTTAGATCACGACCTTTAAGCTGTGTGAGAAGAAAAAGGACAAGTGCCTTGACAAAGGAATTACTATATAATTTAGCATTGAAATGGCTCATTGAAATAGCTAAGTTAAAGTATACACATCCGCAGAGGTACCCTTTGACAAAGGGATTAGCATCGAATTTAGCATTGAAATAGCTGAGTGATTAGCTTGTAACTGCTCGCAGAAATAGCTATATTAAATTTAGAGCATATACGTTCACCGAGGCACCTAGTACTCATCAAACAGGAGAATTTAGCGAAACACAACCACGCTCAGACATCGGACCTGTGTGCGAGCAAACAAGGTGTTCTGACAAAGAAATTAGCATAAAAAGTTAGCATTTGATTGGCGGATTTTAGGAAAGAGGTGGTGTACGTGCCGGTGGACTCGCAGTTTGGCGCGGGGGGGGGGAGGGGGGAGGGGGGAGTTTACCTATTGATGGTGTGAAAAGGGGGATTTTATAAGAGCTGCGAAAGTTTGGGGTACCACTACTTGAAAACTATACTGTACCATTGAAATTAGTTTAATGTTTAGTTCGATTTAGAACATCTTTCCAATGGTTGCTTAATTTGAAACCATCCTCTCGGTTGAAATTGTGTCTGTGTTTGTAGATCTGAATTGCTTCATGAACAAATCTCTGATAAAAGCCCGTGGGTTTGCAAAGAACCTTGGTATCAGAGAAAATTATATCGTGATCCCCCACAGCATTGTAACAGTGATCAGCCACGGCAGAAGAATTCTTTTGCCGTGTTTCAAATATGATTTGTGCTCGCGAATTCGGTCAGAGACATGTCGCTTTGTCTCACCGATGTAGCAATCACCGCAGGTACAACTCAATTTGTAAACCCCGGGGTACTGTAAATCAGGAATGACATCCTTCACAGATGGGATCAGATCACGAATTTTGTGTACTGTATTGAACCGGACCTGGATCTTGTGTTTGTTTAGAATTTTGGAAATATTTTTAGTAACACCTGCTATATATGGAAGTGTGATGGCTTTCACCGGAGTATCAAGTGGTTGTTTCTGTATGGAGGGAGAGACAGCTTGGCGGATGGTACGGTCAGAGTAACCATTCCTTTTGAGGGCCAGGTGTATATGTTTTAATTCACTGGTCAGGTGGTGTTGGTCCGAAATGCAATGAGCCCTATGGTATAAAGTTTTGATGAGAGAATTCTTTTGGGCTGGGTGGTGGTGGGAATCAGGTTTCAAGTAGGAATCTGTGTGGGTGGGTTTCCTGTAGACAGAATGCCCCAATGAGCCATCAGGTCTCCTCTCAAACAGAACATCTAAGAATGGTAGCTTGCCATCTTTCTCCAGTTCCATGGTGAATTTGATGGCGGGATGTCTGGAACTGATGTGGTGTAGGAAAAGGTTCAGAGCTGGGAGGCCATGTGGCCAAATGACGAAAGTGTCATCCACATATCTCTTTCACAGGGAAGGTCTGAGGGTGGAAGTCTGGATAGCGTCTGATTCAAATTTCTCCATGAAAATATATTGAAATAATTGAAAATTTGGTCCAACATGGACTAGACCCCGACACACCTGCACTGGTTAGGCACTGCCTCAACAATACCTACTTTATTTGGAAGGGCTCCTTCTACAAACAAAATGAGGGTACCCCCATGGGATCCCCCTTATCACCAGTGATAGCCAATATTTTCATGGAGAAATTTGAATCAGACGCTATCCAGACTTCCACCCTCAGACCTTCCCTGTGGAAGAGATATGTGGATGACACTTTCGTCATTTGGCCACATGGCCTCCCAGCTCTGAACCTTTTCCTACACCACATCAATTCCAGACATCCCGCCATCAAATTCACCATGGAAGTGAAGAAAGATGGCAAGCTACCATTCTTAGATGTTCTGTTTGAGAGTAGACCTGATGGCTCATTGGGGCATTCTGTCTACAGGAAACCCACCCACACAGATTCCTACTTGAAACCTGATTCCCACCACCACCCAGCCCAAAATAATTATCTCATCAAAACTTTATACCATAGGGCTCATTGCATTTTGGACCAACACCACCTGACCAGTGAATTAAAACATGTACACCTGGCCCTCAAAAGGAATGGTTACTCTGACCGTACCATCCGCCAAGCTGTCTCTCCCTCCATACAGAAACAACCACTTGATACTCCGGTCAAAACCATCACACTTCCATATATAGCAGGCGTTACTAAAAATATTTCCAAAATTCTAAACAAACACAAGATCCAGGTCCGGTTAAATACAGTACACAAAATTCGTGATCTGATCCCATCCGTGAAGGATGTCATTCCTGATTTACAGTACCCCGGGTTTACAAATTGAGTTGTACCTGCGGTGATTGCTACATCGGTGAGACAAAGCGACATGTCTCTGACCAAATTCGCGAGCACAAATCAGATTTGAAACACGGCAAAACGAATTCTTCTGCCGTGGCTGATCAATGTTACAACGCTGTGGGGGATCACGATATAATTTTCTCCGATACCAAGGTTCTTTGCAAACCCACGGGCTTTTATCAGAGATTTGTTCATGAAGAAATTCAGATCTACAAACGCAGACACAATTTCAACCGAGAGGATGGTTTCAAATTAAGCATCCATTGGAAAGATGTTCTAAATCGAACTAAACATTAAACTAATTTCAATGGTACAGTATATTTTTCAAGTAGTGGTACCCCAAACTTTCGCAGCTCTTATAAATTCCCCCTTTTCACACCGTCAATAGGTAAACTCCCCCCCCCCTTCCCCCCCCCCCCCCGCGCAAAACTGCGAGTCCACCGGCACGTACACCACCTCTTTCCTAAAATCCGACAATCAAATGCTAATTTTTATGCTAATTTCTTTGTCAGAACACCTTGTTTGCTCGCACACAGGTCCGATGTCTGAGCGTGGTTGTGTTTCGCTAAATTCTCTTGTTTGATGAGTACTAGGTGCCTCGGTGAACGTATATGCTCTAACTTTAACGTAGCTATTTCTGTGACCAGTTACAAGCTAATCACTCAGCCATTTCAATGCTAAATTCGATGCTAATTCCTTTGTCAAGGCACTTGGCCTTTTCCTTCTCACACAGCTTAAAGATCGCGATCTAAGCGTGGCTTCTTCCACTCCAACGCTAATTCCTTTGTCAAGGGGTACCTCTGCGGATGTGTATACTTTAACTTAGCTATTTCAATGAGCCATTTCAATGCTAAATTATATGCTAATTCCTTTGTCAAGGCGCGTGGTCTTTTTCTTCTCACACAGCTTAAAGGTCGTGATCTAAGCGTGGCTTCTTCCACTCCAGCGCTGTCCTCCAGACAGTCTCGTCCCTTCACCTGATGAAGGCCGCTTGTGTTGTGGCCGAAACGTCGTGATTTTTTGTTATTTTATTTTCACCTACGTGACTTTACCCAATAGAACCAAAGAGTATGGATCCTAGCAGTCACGAAAGCTTTAAATCTAGAATTTACATTGTAACTTTTAAGTCTATAGTTATAGATTGAACAAAGATAATGACTTTTTACTGGAATGGGGAATGCAGCAGCAGTTACACCCGAGGCAGCAATGAGAGGCGCACCGGCAATCTCGTCAATCCGCTGCTGGATCCAATGCTCGCTTAGTGACGAGCAAGAGAGCGCAACGCTAACGTCAGTGGTGAGTACTTGAACGGCCGGTCCCTGAGGCACCGACCCCTTTACCGAACCGTGGCAAAGTAAAGAACACAGTAACACTCATGGAGAGAGGGCTTTATCCGGAATGGCATCTACAAAGAGGCTACGAATTCTCCGATCGATGTTCACAGGTGTGCGTTGTACCGCGTGTGGGGAGCGGTGGCACATCGGTTATCGAGCCGATGCTCTGAATGGATGGCATTGCTGATAGAATGTCACTTTGCTGACTTCTCTGTATCTTGTTTTATTCATCCATATAGTCTCAATTTAACTCTGCATCTCTGTAAATGAACAACATTATTAATATTTATCAATATATATAGGCATACATATGGCCATAAATTAACATGGACTAAAACTCATATTCATTTGAAAATAGTGTATTTTGCGCTAAGATCCTGGCGACCCGAGTTCGATTATGTGAACCGGTCCTGGGCCTCTTCTAGGTCGACTCAGCCTCAAATGAGTACCTGGTGCGATGTGTAAACATCGCCACTCGGGAGAGACAAAGGCGGCCGGGGGTGGTGCTGGCCACCCAACCCCACGTGCCGTGCTGGCCTTCATAGGCGGTGCTCCGTAACAGCACTTGCCCCAACGGTCTGTTAAGCCTACGCGGGGGATCTTTTATTTGTTGTACCGCATGAATGTTGCGCCCCACGTGCCTGGAGCGAGCGAGCTTCCTGAGGAACTGGGCAGGCGAAACGTCGCGCATTGGCACGATGCGCCACGCGTTTTCCAACCCGAGAGCTCATCAGATAGTCGTGCAGCTACCAAACACACCGATTGCATGCAAGGCTAGGTGTTCCCTCGACTTAAACATCTTACAATCCAGTCTCACATCGCCTTGATGCAAGAAGACATCTAAAGTGGGCCCTGGTCATTCATAAAACCCGTATTGGCAAATCTGTGTTGCACTTAGCTAATTCATTAACCCAAGAAACATAAGACGTGCATCAAATTTCCATTTAACTCTTCCTCAAACAAAAATATGAATAGGTGACCAAGCCTTTGACGTTGCAGACTATAACTGTTGTACATTTAACTAATTTTGCATAGTACGGAGCCAAACGTTATAATCGGAGTTGCTGGACACAAAAGAAATTGCAGATGTGATTTGTATCCTTGATCCTTGCCCCTCATGCATCGATAGTTCAATGTTCATGTGCAGTGTGTTGTTGTTTTGGTGAAGTCTGGGACTATTCTTCTTTGGTTCTTTCGGTAAAGTCACGTAGAATGAGAATAAAATAATACATTTATAAAATACAATAACACAATAATATTCTCACGACGTTTCGGCCACAACACATCGGCCTTCTGATGAGAATATTATTGCGTCATTTTATTTTATCAATTTATTATTTTATTCTCATTCTACGTGACTTTACCGAAAGAACCAAAGAAGATGAATCATTGCAGTCATGAAAGCTTTAAATCGAAATCTGGGACTATTGTTTTTTGTTTTGCTGCCTTGCCCCAAGAATGCATTCAGTGTTGCAAATTTGGACTTCATAATTTGTTTGGTTATGTATTTATGTTTTGTGACTTTCTTACCTTTTCTCTATTTTGCACGATTTTCCTTAAGACCAAAACAGGTGAATTTATACACAATGCTTGCTGCCGCCTGATGATGCTAGTTCTGAGCGTTGCTCCTCCAACCTCTGCTGTTGTTAGAGGGTGACGGCCTCCAACTGCCCAATAGACTCACAGTGCACCTACCCTGGCACTGCCCAGTAGCGTCCTTCACGAGCCTGCTCCTCTGCCTCCTCTACAGAGGCCGACCTATGCTGTGTAGCAAACAAAGACAAAGATCCCCGCTGAAGCCTTAACAGCACCATTCCCAGCCGCCTTTGTCTCCTCAGTGGCGAAGCTTACTACAAACCGCACTAGGTACTCATTTAAGGCTAAGTCGACCAAGGGGAGGCCCGGGACCGGTTCAGATAACCATCGCAGGTGTTGACCGTGAACGGGAATCGAACCTGGATTGCCGGGTTTGTATCACAGCACGTTAACCATAGCACTACCGCAACCTGAAATGTGTAGCACCGTAGGCTGTAATGTATGAATTGTTTATCCTGACGCAAACATGAGGATATAATCTGTTAGCGGAGATTAGAGTATGTAGTCTTCCATATTCAACGCGCCCCTGTGTTACAACTTGCCCAATAATCTAACGGAGATAGACCCCACATCGAAGTTCTGTGTGGAAGCCACTGTCCCCGCAATATCCCCATGCACCCGCGCAATGCAATAATCCACGAGCTTACATTCCAACGTTCAAAGTCCACTCTATTTGTCCTCCACGGGGATTTCTAGATTTTCTCAACTCATCCCCCATTTCAAGACGAGAATCTGTGTAATATCGGCAGTTCACCAACACTGATTCAAGGGAGCCCGATGCTGCTGACGAGGCACCATACGTCGTAAGCGGTCAAGACGTTTTGGTGTCTTCATTTATTAAGGAGCATAAACCATGGCTTAAAGCTTTCGTGACTGCAGGAATCCATACTTTTTGGTTATTTCGGTAAAAGTTACGTAGGTATGGCCCGCTGGTTCTTCAGTTCCATTGCTGGATTATTTTTTTCTGTCTGAGAATGACCGATTGTGTTGCAATCGAAACGTCGTGATATATAATTTTTATTTTTTTTATTTTTATACCTACGTTCCTTTTCGAAAGAACCAAAGAGTATCTTTTGGTAAAGTCACGCAGAACAAAATTATAAAACAAAAAACTATGACGTTTCGATCGCAACATAAGCAATCGTCATCAGGAGGAAAAAGGAGGGGGAAAGCTGCTGAGGCAGACTTTTTATAGGTTTGAAATGGGTGTAGCCCAAGGGTCACAAACAAAGTGGGCGGGGCTAGTGATGTTAAATGAGAAATTTGCATGTTAATGTAAGATGGGAGGGCGACTTCCACGCCGAGGGCACAGAGGTGGCTATTGTAATGTGAGAGATTAGCATGTTAATGTAAGATTGCAAAGCCGCCGCGATGTCGAGGACGTGAGCGATGGTGGCTGTGTTAGTGTGAGACATTTAACCTATTAATGTAAAATCAGAAAGTCGAAAATAACAACTAACATCGGAAGGTAGGATGGAAACATCACAGCCAGTTATGACTTGAACTGGTTAATAACGTCCTTCAAATGATTGCTCAGTTTGTACCCATATTCTCGGTTGAAATTGTGTCTGTCTATATATCTGGATGGCTTCATGAACGAATCTTTGGTGATAGCCGGTGGGTTTGAAAGTACTTTCGTTTTGGATAAATCAATTTCGTGTGAGCTCATCGCATTTAAACAGTGATCAGCCACAGCCGAGGTATTGGTCCTACCATGTTTCAGATCTGCCTTATGTTCCCGAACACGGTCCAAGACATGTCGCTTAGTTTCCCCAATGTAACTACTGCCACAGACATAGCTTAGTTTGTAGACGCCGGGGTATTGCATGTCAGAGATCACATCCTTCGCAGATTATGAATGATTTTGGAAATATTTTTGGTGACCCCTGCTATGTATGGCAAGGTGACGGTATTGATTGGGTCCTCAGATGGTTCTTTCTCAGCGGTTGGGGTGATAGCTTTAAGCATTGTGTAGTCTGAATATCCATTCATCTTGAGAGCTTGGTGTACGTGTTCCAGTTCACTGGCTAGGAGATGATGGTCGGAAATACATCGAGCTCTATGGTGTAGAGTTTTGATGAGGGAATTCTTCTGGGATGGATGGTGGTGGGAGTCAGGTTTTAGGTAGGCATCCATATGGGTGGCTTTCCTGTAGACAGTCTCCCATTGAGCCATCTGGTCTCTTTTCGATTAAAACATCCAAGAATGGTAACTTGCCATCCTTTTCCACCTCCATGGTGAATTTGATGGCTGGGTGTATGGAATTGGTTGAGGAACTGGTTCAGAGCTGGTCGGTCACATGGCCAGATGACGAACATGTCATCTGCGTACCTCTTCCACAAGGACGGACATACAGTGCATGCCTGTATGGCATCTGTCACAAATTTTTCCGTGAAAACATCAGCTACAACAAAGTTCGAGGTTGACACGATTGTTATCATTCAGAGTAACAGTCCAATTTCCGACAGCCTAAAATCGGTTCTAGCCAAAGGGTTGAATTTTGCAGTCACCCCTAAACACATCCCAGTTGATGATATAATTGCCCAGGTCTAAGGAGACCTTAAGGGTTTGGGACATATTACTGCAGACGTGGCAAGATCGGAAATCGCTGCAATCCTTAAAAACGCTAAGTCACCTACTAGCAACATCGGTAAGGATGAGCACTTTGAGCTTTCTCAATTCAAAAAGATAGAGCACATCGTCATTCTCTCAGCTGACAAGGGCAATCCCACAGACATCATGGACAAAACCACATACAAGAACAAAATTCAGGACCTACTTAATGATGGTAGCTATACAAAAATCAATGGAGATCCCACCAACTGCCTCGTTAAAAAAAAATAATATCATCACTGATTCGACATCTTTAATCGAACCAACCAAGCGGTTTTCCTTAAAACCCTCTGCTGCTAGATCACCCAGATTGTGAACGATTCGTTCATGAAGCCATCCAGGTAAAGTGGTACCTCGGTATACGTCGTTAATTCGTTCCAGAAGGTAATTTAGACACTAATTACTAAAATGCATACAGAAGCAACGTGACCGCGTTGCTGCCAGCTGCGCTGGTCACGTGGCATGCCTCAACCACGCACGCGCGCGCGCGCCTCGACCCGGGGCTTCACCCTCCATGGGGGCAGCCCCCCACGCCCCCCGCCCCTCTCCCCAACGCCGCCCCCGCCCCTCTCCACCCGCTCCTCTCCCCCACGCCCCCCGCTCCTATCTGCCACGCCCCCTGCCCATCTCCCCCATGCCCCCCGCTCCTCTCCCCCACGTCCCCCGCCTCTCTCCCCTCTCCCCCACGCCATCCCGCCCCTCTCGCTTTGTTTCAGTCATGAACGGGGCATACGCGGGTACTGTACGCGGTGACTCATCCCGACCCATACAAGTTCTAGCAAGCGCGTCGTATCCCAAGCAAGACGTCGTATCCCAAGACATTTTTTCTCGTAAAACACTATATATACCAATTTCGACGTATTCCAAAGCGGTCGTATACCGAGGTACCACTGTATATAGACACAGACACAATTTCAACCGAGAAAATGGGTACAGACTGACTAATCATTGGAAGGACGTTATTAACCAGTTTATGTCATAACTGGCCGTGATGTTTCCATCCTACCTTCCGATGTTAGTTGTTATTTTCGACTCTCTGATTTTACTTTAACAGGTTAAATGTCTCACACTAACACAGACACCGTCGCTCGCGTCCTCGTCGTGGCGGCGGCTCTGCGATCTTACATTGACATGCTAATCTCTCACATTACAATAGCCACCTCTGCACCCTTGGCGTGGAAGTCGCCCTCCGATCTTACAATAACATGCAAATTTCTCACTTTAACATCACTAGCCCCGCCCACTTCTTTATGACCCTTGGGCTACATCAGCAGGAAACGACCACAGTCAGCATGCAATGCTGTAGTAATAGCAGGATACCACCACAGTCAGCATGCAATGCTGTAGTCATAGCAGGATACCACCACAGTTAGCATCGCAATGCTGTAGTCATATCAGGATACCACCACAGTCAGGATGCAATGCTGTAATCATAGCAGGATACCACCACAGTCAGTATGCAATGCTGTAGTCATAGCAGGATATCACCATAGTCAGCATGCACTGCTATAGTCATAGCAGGATACAACCACAGTCAGAATGCAATGCTGAAGTCATAGCAGGATACCACTGCAGTCAGTATGCAATGCTGTAGTCATAGCAGGATACCACCACAGTCAGCATGCAATGCTGTAGTCATAGCAGGATACCACCACAGTCAGCATGCAATGCTGTAGTCATAGCAGGATACCACCACAGTCAGCATGCAATGCTCTAGTCATAGCAGGATACAACCACAGTCAGCATGCAATGCTTTAGTCATAGCAGGATACCACCGCAGTCAGTATGAAATGCTGAAGTCATAGCAGGATACCACTGCAGTCAGTATGCAATGCTGTAGTCATAGCAGGATACCACCACAGTCAGCATGCAATGCTGTAGTCATAGCAGGATACCACCACAGTCAGTATGCAATGCTGTAGTCATAGCAGGATACCACCACAGTCAGCATGCAATGCTGTAGTCATAGCAGGATACAACCACAGTCAGCATGCAATGCTGTAGTCATAGCAGGATACCACCGCAGTCAGTATGCAATGCTGATGTCATAGCAGGATACCACTGCAGTCAGTATGCAATGCTGTAGTCATAGCAGGATACCACCACAGTCAGCATGCAATGCTGTAGTCATAGCAGGATACCACCACAGTCAGCATGAAATGCTGTAGTCATAGCAAGATACCACCACAGTGAGCATGCACTGCTATAGTCATAGCAGGATACAACCACAGTCAGCATGCAATGCTCTAGTTATAGCAGGATACCACCGCAGTCAGTATGCAATGCTGTAGTCATAGCAGGATACCACCGCAGTCAGTATGCAATGCTCTAGTCATAGCAGGATACCACCGCAGTCAGTATGCAATGCTGTAGTCATAGCAGGATACCACCGCAGTCAGTATGCAATGCTCTAGTCATAGCAGGATACCACCACCATCAGTATGCAATGCTGTAGTCATAGCAGGATACCACTGCAGTCAGTATGCAATGCTGTAGTCATAGCAGGATACCACCACAGTGAGCATGCACTGCTATAGTCATAGCAGGATACCACCACAGTCAGCATGCAATGCTGTAGTCATAGCAGGATACCACCACAGTCAGCATGTAATGCTGTAGTCATAGCAGGATACCACCACAGTCAGCATACAATGCTGTAGTCATAGCAGGATACCACCACAGTCAGCATGCAATGCTTGAGTCATAGCAGGAAACGACCACAGTCAGCATGCAATGCTGTAGTAATAGCAGGATACCACCACAGTCAGCATGCAATGCTGTAGTCATAGCAGGATACCACCACAGTTAGCATCGCAATGCTGTAGTCATAGCAGGATACCACTACAGTCAGGATGCAATGCTGTAATCATAGCAGGATACCACCACAGTCAGTATGCAATGCTGTAGTCATAGCAGGATATCACCATAGTCAGCATGCACTGCTATAGTCATAGCAGGATACAACCACAGTCAGAATGCAATGCTGAAGTCATAGCAGGATACCACCGCAGTCAGTATGCAATGCTGTAGTCATAGCAGGATACCACCACAGTCAGCATACAATGCTATAGTCATAGCAGGATACCACCACTCAACATGCAATGCTGTAGTCATAGCAGGATACCACCACAGTCAGCATGCAATGCTGTAGTCATAGCAGGATACCACCACAGTTAGTATGCAATGCTGTAGTCATAGCAGGATACCACCTGTCAGCATGCAATGCTGTAGTGATAGCAGGTATTACCACAGTCAGTATGCACTGCTCTAGGGAAAGCAGGTCCCACCAAAAGTAGGTATGCACCATATTATTGGTTCTTTCAGTAAAGTCACGTAGAAGGGAAATAATAAAATAATAAACATCAAACATAATATAATAAAATTCTCACGTTTAGGCCACAACGCAAGCAGCCGTCCTCAGGTGAAGAAACAGAGCTGTCGGAAAGACAGCGTCCTAACGAACACTGCTAAGCTTGGCAGCGTATTTTAAATTGGGTGGGAGGAGGAGAGCGTCTTGATGAAGAAGTTTACATAACAGAGGAATTTAGCATGTTTATGACAAATGCAGATATGGGATTATTCACTCCTTGTGGAATGTGTAGGCAGGTGGGGGGTCTCAAAGTCATATTATGTTAGTGTATCATGTAGGATTGGCAATAATAAAGGGAGATACAATTTTAATAAGAAAGAACTGCAACAGCCCAAACCACCGCGTATCAAGCTAGTGCATTATGTGGAAAATAAAAAAGGGAGTTTCTAAAGAACTATACATACCCTACTACCATGCAATAAACCGATGTGAAAAAAATAAATATAAACTACATCAATATAATCAATGTACTCAATATACTCTCCAATAATCTGAGCTGTTAACATTAAGTAACTGGGTATACACTACACTATATAATGACTACCGTGTAGTAAACTGATAAAAAACTAAAATATAAACTACATCAATATAATCAATATACTCAATATACTCTCCAATAAGCTGAGGTTACATATCAGCGGAGGAATTTAGTATATTGACGCTAAGCAACTGCAACTACCCTACTACTAACAAAAAGTCATTATACATTACAATTTTACGTCACAAAAAATATATGCCTCCAACTAAACTTTTTTCTACATCACACGACTATACCCATCATATTTAGTCAGTATAGTCGTGTGATGTAGAAAATGGCATGTCATGTTCAAGTGATGAGCTCAATTCATGTCACTTTCAAGTGATGA
Organism: Petromyzon marinus; assembly: GCF_048934315.1. Lineage (NCBI taxonomy): Eukaryota > Metazoa > Chordata > Hyperoartia > Petromyzontiformes > Petromyzontidae > Petromyzon > Petromyzon marinus. The sequence goes on from NW_027423275.1 coordinate 39,162, forward strand.
GTACACTGCATGTCCCGTCCAAGTGATGAGCTCACTGCATATCACATTCAAGTGGCGAGCTCACTGCATGTCTTATTCACGTAACGAGCACACTGCATATCATTAAAGTGGCGAGCTCACTGCATGTCACATTCAAGTGGCGAGCTCACTGCATGTCACATTCAAGTGATGAGCGCACTGCATGTCACTTTCAAGTGGTGAGCTCATTGCATGTCACTTTCAAGTGATGAGCTCACTGCATGTCACATTCAAGTGTTGAGCTCACTGCATGTCACATTCAAGTGATGAGCTCACTGCATGTCCCATTCATTCATGTGATGAGCTCCCTGCATGTCACATTCAAGTGATGAGCGCACTGCATGACGTTCAAGTGGTCAGTGCACTACATGTCACATTCAAGTGTTGAGCTCACTGCAAGTCACATTCAAGTGGTGAGCTCACTGCATGTCACATTCAAGTGGCGAACTCACTGCATGTCACATTCAAATGATGAGCGCACTGCATGTCACATTCAAGTGGTCAGTGCACTACATGTTACATTCAAGTGTTGAGCTCACTGCGTGTCACATTCAAGTGATGAGCTCACTGCATGTCCCATTCATTCATGTGATGAGCTCCCTGCATGTCACATTCAAGTGATGAGCTCACTGCATGTCACACTCAAGTGATGAGCGCACTGCATCTCACATTCAAGTGATAAGCTCACTGCTCGTCACATTCAAGTGATGAGCTCCTCCTCCTGCACGTAGCGTGGCAACCCATGGCACCTGTTGAGTCTGGGTTCCTGCGAGGAGGTGGGAGGTGGAGGAGGTTGAGGTGGAACTGGTGGTGGAGGAGGTGGACCCCTGACAAGGCCATTTTACCCCACCCTACCTGGCCATTATAACCCCACTCTCACTGGCCATTATAACCCCACCCTACCTGGCCATTATGAACCCACCCTACCAGCCTATTATAAACCCCAGTGACACGACAAATATGGACCCAGAACCCACACATCACTGACAACTATCACGATTGGTAATACCCCTAGACAACAAAGCCGAGTCTAATTAGCGTAATTGCATAAATTGACATAATTACCTAATTTTGTAAAATTACACCTTTTGCATTTTTCATTTCATTTTTATTATTTTTCAAGACAATATATACAACAATCCTGACCCTGATGCCTGTTGTATATTTGGAGTTCGCATGTTTCTCTCACTCTCCCCTTCGTTGTGATTTTTTGCCCGGCTCCTGTTTGTCACTCCACATTTATAGTTGCTGATATAAATTGACACGTAAAATGCCACTTAATTGGACAATCATATGTGGCCAGGTTACGTCTGAAAAAGAGATATATCTTATGGGCCTTACCTGGTAAAATAAACAAATAAGCAGGTGGCTAGGTGAGTGATTGAATGAGAGAGTGGCTGAGTGATTGAGTGGTTGAGGGAGTGAGTGGCTGAGTTAGTGAGTGGCTGAGTGAGAGGCTGAATGAGTGAGTGGTTGAGTGAGTGGGTAGCAGAGTGACTAAGCAGCTGAGTGAGTGGCTGGGTGAGTGAGTTGTTGATTGAAAGCTTGAGTACGTGAGTGGTTGAGTGAGTGGCTGAGTGGGTGGCTGAGTGAGTGAGACACGGGAAGCAAGAGGGAGACAGGGGGAGATAGAAGAGTGAGACACGGGGAGAGAAAGGAGACACGGGGAGAGAGAGGAGGGAGACAGGAGGAGGTTGGAGAGGGAAAAGCGGGGAGAGAGAAGAGACACGGAGAAAGATAGGAGGGAAACGCGGGGAGGGAGAGGAGAGAGACACGGCGACATAGAGGAAGGAGACACGGGGAGAGAGAGGAGGAAGACCCTGGGAAAAAAAGAAAGGAGGAGACACGCGGAGGAGGTGAGAGGTAGGAGGAGAGTGCGTGGAGGTGAGAGGGGAGAGATAGGAGGAGAGTGCGTAGAGGAGGCGAGGGCTCCTATAATGATGACTTCAAGGCATGCTGGGAGACAAGTTCATGTGACCCACATAGCACAGGGAGCCATCGCTGTTGGAACCGCATGGGCAGGGAACGTGGCCTCCAACCCACCACCTGCACCAGCCTCACCACCACAAACCAACAACCACAACTAGAACTACAAATTCAACCACAAATGTAACCACAAATGTAACCACAGCCACAACCATACCCAACAACCATAACCACTATAACCACAACTATAACCAAAACCAACTACAATTATAACCACACCCACAACAATAACCACAATTATAGCCATATCTATAACCACAACTCTAAGCACTAAAACCAGACACAACTAAAACCACAACCATGATATAACCACTACAACTATAACCGCATTTCCGGTTATCACAGGTGGCAACATATGGTGCGAAAGAAGTTCAACACACATACAACAACAAAAGACAAAGATTTATTCTATAGCCTATAACAGACTGTTGGGGCAAGTTCTGTTAGCGAGTACCTATGGAGACCCGCAGTGTGGAACACAAGCAGGTGGGTGGCCAGCACTACACCCGACCGTCTTTGTCTCCCGAGTGGCGATGTTTATTACACACCACAACAGGTACTCATTTCAGGCAGAGTCGACGTAGGGGAAGCCCTGGACTGGTTCAAATGATCGTCACTGGTGTTGGCCGTGAGCGGGAATCGAACTTTCTCGGGTCCGTGGCGTGGCGTTCAACCGCTACTCTACTGCTCCCTACACATACAACAACCATGAAAGCCAACATAACCACCTTCACCACAACTATAACCACAAAAACATAACATAACCATCACAACTTGTACCACAATCACAATTATAACCACAACCCCAAGTATAACAACAACAATAACATAACCACAACTGTAACTATAACCATGAAAACCCCAACCTCCACGTACACAACTATAGCCACAAAAAATATACCCCCCACAACCGCAATTATTACCACAACCAAAAGCACCATAACAACCAACATAACCACCTACACCACAACTAAAACCTGAACCACCACTACAACCAGCGATACAACCACAACTATAACCACTGCCACCACATTCAAAACCACCACAACCAACATCACCTCAACCACCACAACCATAACAAGCAACATAACCACAACAACCACATTGATGCTGATACTCTAACACCACCTACACAACCACTTTATCAAGGCTCTATGTATCCGTGTGTCCATGTGTCTCCGTGTCTCCACATGTCCCTGTGGGTGGGTGAATAGATGGGTTAGTGGGTGAGTTGGTGAGTGGGCAAGTGAGTGGGTGGGTGTGTGGGCGATGGAATCGAACCTGCACCTCTGCAGTGCAAGTCCAGTGAGCTAACGACCCGCATGTGGTGGGGTAAAGTGTGGGTACGCCCACCTTGCTCCAAAACGTGGAGATCAGCGTGGAAGAGTAGACCAAATACCCTAATTAGCGGCGTCTAGTGGAGGCCTCCTCCGCCAGCACGCGATTCGCCTCCTTCACAATAAACCCTTCCTTACAAAGATAAAAAGGTATATTTGACTGATCCCATCAGCCTCTCATCAGCAGCAATGGCTCAACTCGAGCGCCACTCTGGACCGCTTTCAACCTTCAGTGCCTCAGCAGCAGAGCCGGGCTCTGCTTGAACCGATGCCGTGAGCCCAGCAGCTGTTTAGAAGCCTACGGCTGTGGGCCGCCTTTGTCTCTCCTCCACCACTGCTGAGGTGTCCACACCATGCGAGGTTCTCACCTTCAGGCTGAGTCGACCCAGAGGAGGCCCAGGCAGCGAACCGCTTCAGAAGTTGGCGCCACGTTCACCGGCGGAAGCGGAAGTAGAGAGAGCAGCAGAAGCATCGCGTGTGTGGGAGCAGCTGAGGTGTGGATCAGAACTGTGTATTAGTGGTGGTGTGGTAGTAGTGGTGGTGGTGTTCGTGGTGGTGGGGTTGTTAGTGGGGTTGTTATTGGTGGTGGGGTTGTTATTGGTGGTGGGGTTGTTATTGGTGGTGGCGTTGTTAGTGGTGGGGTTGTTGTTAGGAGTGCTCTGTTAAGGCTAAATACGCGGGAGCTTTGTCTTTGGCGGTGTGAGTGGGGGAGGGGGCGTAGAGGGGGGGGGAAGGTGCTGGGGGGGAGGGGCTCACAGGATATTGCGTCACTGAGGGCGTGATCACCGAGCCCCGCCCCCACTTGCTTCTGTCGATCTTTTTTCTCACATGTGGCGGTAGAGAAGCACCGAGACGACAGAAGCAGCGACTCTCTGGAGGAAGTGAGGAACTGTAGGTGAGTGGTGATGTGAGTGGTGAGGACGTGTGTGTCTGTGTAGTGTACTGGCAGGAGGAGTGGTGGCGTTAGTGGTGTTACTGATAGTGATGGTGGTGTGTTGTGAGTGAGTCGTGACGATGTGAGTTCATGTCAGAATCAGAATATTTATACTGGAGTCAGATGAGCTATACAGCTCTTTCTCACAGATGTCCAGTGTTGTGGGTGAGTGGTAAAGATGTAACCTCGCGTTGATGTGAGTTTCTTATTAATGATGTGGGTCCGTGTTAATGATGTGGGTTTGTGATTTAAAGCTTTCGTGACTGCAGTAATTCATATTCTTAGTTCTTTCGGTAAAGTCACGTTGAAGGGAAACAATAAAATAATAAAATATATATAAAACAATAAAATTCTCACGACGTTTCGACCATAACACAAACGGTCGTCATCAGGTGTGTCTGTTTGCATAAATGTATTTATTTTTAAACGGTGTATTTATTTATTTATAAAAAACGTTAGCACCACGCGCAGCGATTTAGCAGTTTATTTAAAAGTACGAGTCCATCTATGTTCTGAAAAGAGGAGGGGGGAGACGAAACAATCATTGTATGCCGTCTGAAAGCCACTGTAAGCGTGAACAATCAATTAAAACCTGAAATGGTTTATCAAATCTTTCCAATGATTGCTAAGCCAGAATCCATCTTCTCGGTTGAAATTGTCTCTGTGCTTGTATATGTGGATAGCCTCATGAACGAATTTCTCATGGTAGCCAGATGGCTTACAAAGAACCTCTGTCTTGGAAAAGTCAATGTCATGTGAGCCTACTGAATTATAACAATAATCTGCCACGGCTGAGGTGTTGGTCCTACCGTGTTTAAGGTCTCCTTTGTGTTCACGAATGCGGTCCGAGACATGGCGTTTGGTTTCTCCAATGTAACTACTACCACAGAGGCAACTTAGTTTGTAGATATCAGGGTATTGTATGCCCGGAATCATATCTTTTACAGACGGAACCAGATCACGGATTTTATGTAATGTGTTGAAACGGACCTGGATCTTGTGTTTATTCAAGATTTTGGAGATCTTTTTTGTGATCCCCGCAATGTAGGGTAAAGTGATGGTTTTGAAAGGCTCCTCAAGAGGGTACTTCTTCATGGTTTGAGTGATAGCTTTGCAGATTGTATAGTCGGAGTAACCATTAGCCTTAAGAGCTTGGTGTACGTGCTTGAGTTCACTGCCTATGTGTTCCTGGTCGGATATGCATTGGGCTCTATGATACAGAGTCTTGATGAGAGAATTCTTCTGTGATGGATGGTGATGGGAATCCGGTTTCAGATAAGCATTCGTATGGGTAGCTTTCCTGTAGACAGAGTGGCTCATTGAACCATCAGCTCTCTTTTTAATTAGGACATCCAAAAAAGGTAGCTTGCCATCTTTTTCGACTTCCATGGTAAATCTGATGGCTGGGTGTATGGAATTGATGTGGTCGAAGAATTGGTCTAGAGCAGGCCGGCCATGTGGTCAGATGACAAAAGTGTCATCCGCGTACCTCTTCCATAAGGTTGGGCGCAGTGGCAGTCTGGATGGCGTCAGTCTCAAATTTCTCCATGAAAATGTTAGCTATAACCGGAGATAGGGGGGAGCCCATTGGGGTGCCCTCAGTTTGTTTGTAGAAAGTTCCATTCCAAGTGAAGGGCTATCCACATATACAAGCACAGGGACAATTTCAACCGAGAAGATGGATTCTGGCTTAGCATTGGAAATATTTGATAAACCATTTCAGGTCTTAATTGATTGTTCACGCTTAAAGTGGCTTTCAGACAGCATACATTAAAATTTGTCGTCTCCCCCCTCCTCTTTTCAGAACATAGATGGACTAGTTCTTCTAAATAAACTGCCAAATCGCTGCACGTGGCGCTAACGTTTTTTTTTTATAAATAAATACACCATTTGAAAATAAATAAATTCATGCAAACCGACACACCTGATGACGACCGTTTGTGTTATGGTCGAAACGTCGTGAAAATTGTTATTGTTTTTTATATATATTTTATTATTTCATTGTTTCCCTTCAACGTGACTTTACCGAAAGAACTAAGAAGATGTGGGTTTGTGTTGATGATGTTGGTTCACGGTGAGGATGAGTCTGTGATGTGACGTGACTCGTGTTGTGACGTGGGAAGCAGTGCCGACGTGCACCCTCTACCCTGTGTGATCCTCGCCTTCGTCTCCCGCTCTCCACACAGAGACCCGGACCGTGCGAGAGACGCCGCGAATTATGTGCACTCTGCACTGTTCGGACCGTGTACCAGTCGGAGCGCGGGCGGTGTTGTTGCAGTGAATGCCACGCTGCCCTCCAAGTTCGACTCCCGCTCACGGCCACCAACACTGCTGACGATTACCTCAACCACTCCTGGGCCTCCCCTTGTAGCCATAACGAGCAGCACCTACGAAGACCGGCACGGCACACGACACCAGTGTTGGTGGCCGTGAGCAGGAATCGAACCCCGGGTCGCTAGGTTCATAGCACAGCGCGCTAATCACTACACTACCGCACACACACACAGACACACACAAACACACAGATACACACACAGATACACAGACATACACACAAACACTCAGACACACACACAGACATACAGACACACACAGATGAGACACAACACACATCCGCCCTCGGGCCGTGACGTCACACCCGCTTCCACCCAGTGTGCCGCTAGAGCCACGCTGCAAGCTGCCTGCTGAGGAGCGCCTCTCTGCACGAAGCCTCCTGGAGCCTCTCTCGTAGCAGTCACCATGGAGGCTCACGGGCTGCGCAGTACTTCACGCACCCTCGTGACGCTGCTCGTGGCGAGCTCCGCGTTCCTCGCGTCTGTGCCCACGGAGGAGAAGAATTTCTCCCCTAACTGGCTGGTTAAGCTGAGGGGAGCCTGGGAGGTCCAACTGCCACAGGCCGGACAGCCTCTACCTCTCACCAAAGCGACCGTGGCCGTCCACATCAGCAACCGCCTCACAGGTCACGAAGCCGAGAGGGTGCCTCGAGTCGCTTCCTCTCCCAGCCATGGCATGGAGGTTCCCCAAGGAGGAGGAGAAGACGACGACCCAGCTCCTTCAGGGTGGACGACCTTCATGGAGATGCTGCACAGCGGGCCGGTGGCCATCGCCTACGAGGTGGCGAGCGCGGGGATCACCCTCCTCAGCCTCGGAGTGGCGGCTGAAGAATGCAGTGGTGAGTGCCGACTTCACGCTCACACAGGCCATCAGCGTGGCACCGTGACATACACCACATGCAGAGACACCACACGCAGAGATGCATCACGCGTACAGATCACTCGTGCAGATATAAGAATCTCACTCGCATACACCACACACACAAGTATATATCACATCCACGCACACATCCTAGACAAAGTCGCATATGTCATTTGGAACAAGCAAACACCTTGCTCAATTAAGTATACTTAAAAATTATCCACTGCAACTTTAAGGGTGTTTTTTGTTACTGGCAGCGTGGCATTTGGGACATGTGCTGGACTCAGCTGTCCTTGTGCGGCGTTGGTGAGTTGCGCTGGTGCGGACAGAACAATGTCCCCTAGCCAGTAGAGTCAGAACAATAATATTTTTTAATGGTTGAGGAATCCGATGAGCTATAAAGCTCTTTTTCACAGATGTCCGGTAGGGGCTGGTAAGAACGTTACAACAACAAATACTACAAAAACATGTAATAGTGCAAAGTACAAGAAAGGTTAACAAATCACCCAAACACAAACAAATAAAACTAAACCAGCCCCATCATACTCTTTGGTTCTTTCGGTAAAGTCACGTAGGTATAAAATAAAGTAAATCACGATGTTTCGGGTGCAACACAAGCGTCCATCATCGGGTGGGGAAAGCATGGTCTGCTGCTGAGGCAGACTGATTTATTTGATTTTATACCTACGTGACTTTGCCGAAAGAACCAAAGAGTATGGATTCCTGCAGTCACGAAAGCTTCAAATCAAGAACACCCCCATCATACCAGTCAAAGCCCACTGAGGTACTAACTTATTTTTCAGATGGAACCTGGTCACAAATGAAAGCTCAACCTCGTTGTAAACCGCGCACGCACGTGAGTGCAAACCGCTACTGTAGGCGATTGCGCAGGTACGCGAGCGCTGGGCACCACCAAAAATAGTCGTGTAGGCACGCGCGTGCTGAACAATACTGTAAACGATCGTACAGGTACGGACACCAAGCACGCTCTACTCCTTTATTCGCCGCAAACAGCCGCGTGTGCGCGCGAACACAAAACACTCTCCACCCTCCTCTTCACCCTCCAAAGGAGCACACGAAACAGTTTATTCCCCTACCAGTTATTTTATTTACCGCAAGCAACCCGTTAAGCTACGCGTAATTGTGTGGGTCAGTGGATGTCAGCCTATTCCCCTTGAGATCCTAGACTGTATTTCCTCTGCCTATCGCTCTGCTTTCTACCCTCGATCAAATAGCCCAAACTTACCTCTCTCTCTTACTCACGTGTACTTCCACTCTGCTGCGCTGGAAGCTGTAGAAAAGCGATCAGTAGAGGGTTGAGCCTGGCTGCGCTGAAGTGCATCACGCGGACGTCTCGAACGGCTAACTCCCCTCCTGCGTGGACCGCGATGATCTTGAAGAACTGCCTTGCTACCTGAATCCCCCTCCCTTTATCCCACCTACAACAAAGGAATTTCGCCGTTTCGGTCCCTTGGCCTCCCGTCCAATCAGGGGCTCGGATTTTCCCACCCTTCGATACCCGGATCCCAACTCGGGTGATGTCGCCGCAGTGATCTCTCCGACATCCGCTCTCTGTTCTCCCGCTACCAGTCCACTGACCCGTGCTTGTGTGTGTGTGGTTCCACTCGCGGTGGCTCGATGGCCCTTGCCGTGACCATGCAACTTTAATATTAGGTCCCGGCGCCGCAGTGCATGTCAGCTACAGGGGGAAGATCGCCCAATTTCCCGGCCGCAGGAAACCATGAAGATCGATCCCATTAGGGACTTCTGGAAAAAAAACCTATCGGCCGGGTGACCTCCCCTCCTGGCTCTACGTGGGGCGTGTGTGCGTTCGTGCGGGGGGAGGGGGGGTGGCGAGGGTGCACCGCGTTGGCGTCGGCATCCCCCGGTGGCAGCTTCACGGCGGTGGGCACGGCCTCGGCAGAGCGGCTCTGCTGCGGCGGCCTCACGACTGTGCAGTGGGCAAAACGCGGACGTCTGAGAAGGCACCAGCCCCGGGAGAGTGGCGGGAAATCCGAGGCATCGGTGACGGCGTCGCGGCGGTGGGCACGGCTCCGCTGGAGCGGCTCCGCTGCGGCGGCACCACAGATGACGGTTCCCCAAGATGGAGAATACCCGTCTCCCTCAAGGTGGACGACCTTGATAAAGATGCTGCACAGTGGGCCGGTGGCCATCACTTACGACGTGGAGAGCGCGGGGATCACCATTACCAGCCTAAGAGTCTGGCTGAAGAATCCACTAATAAGAGAGAGAGTATGCTGGCGTCACTGTAACATAGAACATCAGCAGGACACCACAACAGAGACACCACACCCAGAGAGGCATCATGGATATAGATCACTCAGGCAAATGTCATAATCTCACATGCATAGATGACACAAATCAGAATCAGAATATTTATACTGGAAGAATCCGATGAGCTATTAAGCTATTTTTCACAGATGTACAGGAGAGGCAGGTTAGAACGTTACAACAACAAACAATAAAAAATCACACTCACATCCTCGACAAAGTCGCACACATTTATTACAAGCACACATTGTTCATGTTGGTGGATTACAAATAGTTGTCCGATATTTGCCACTGAAAGGCAGGTACAACACTCGTGCTCAATCAATGGTGGTGGTGTGGCAGATGGCAAGTGAAAAAAACATATTTGAGTGGAGTGACCAACAGGGGAAGAAGGAGACTGCAATCTCTTGCCTCTCATAATGATTTTGTTTCCGGTTTTAAACAGAAGTCATCGCAGCGCAGACGAGTTTACCGAAGCCGCTACATGAGAGGATCCATGTGGAAATTGGCTCGGAGCAAGTGCCACCCCATGAAAATCAAGAGGACCCATAGATCCCTAAAGACTCAACTGGATGGCTGCTCCATGATGAATAGCTCACCAACACTTACCAGCGCACCCACCAACAGCACCACTCCTACCAACACCACCACTCCTACCAACACCACCATTCCTACCAACACCACCATGACAAACCCCACCCCGAAAAACACCGCTATCTCGACTAACACTATCACACTTTTAAATACCAACACCTCTACCAATACTATCCTGACTAACACCACCACCCCTTCCACCCCTACAAACCCTACCAACAGCATTTTCTCCACCTTCACTACCACCCGGACCAACACCATCATCCCAGCTGAGTGTGAGTGGTGTCACCTCATGATAATGGCCCGCATCAATGCCCGCCGCACTAAAATAAGCTCAATTACCCCTACCAGCTCAATCACCAACTCCACCGCTCCTACCAACTCCGCCACTTTGACCAATCCCACGTTTACCAACATTACCTCCTCTACCCTCACTACCACCCCTACCCACATCACCCCAGCTGAGCATGTGTCCAGCCTCATGATCATGAGGGAAAAGAGATCACTCTTCATGGCTGGATGAATGCCTGCTCCACCACTCCTACCAACTCCACCACCTCTACCAACCACACACCTACTAACACTACCTCCTCTACTAACCCAACCCTGACCACCATCACTTCCTCTACCCTCACCACCACTCCTTCCCACATCATCACCCCAGCTGAGCGTGAGTCCCGCCTCGTGATCATGAGGGCAAAGAGACCACTCTTCATGGCCCGGATCAATGCCTGCTCCACCACTCCTACCAACTCCACCACCTTTAGAATCCGCACACCTACCAACACCACCACCCCTCCCAACACCGCTACCCTTACCAAACGCAACTACTCCGACGAACACCACCACTCCTACCAAAACCAACCCTACCAACGCCAACCCTACCAACACCAACCATACCAACACCATTATTCCTACCAACACCACTCCCCCTACCAACACCAACCCTACCAACACCAATCCTACCAACACAATGACTCCTACCAACACGACCACCCCAACCGACACCATCACTCTTTCCAACAACAGCCCTATCAACGCTACCTATCCTACAATTGCCAACTCTATAAACACCTTTACCTCTACCAACACCACCACCACCCCAAATAAGAAATAATACAAAATAAATAACATTCCAACATCGCTGCACCCTTTCCATGTTCCCTCCTTTGTTTACGCGTCATCCATTAAAATAAGTTATTGTTATTTTTTAAGAATAATAGTTACTAAGAATATTGTTTTGTATTAAGTGAAGTCATAATATTGTTCGAAAAGCTGGTTAATGTAGATCCTTTGTCAGTCATTTCTAGATGATTGCCTCGCCTTGCCTACATTCACCTTGGTGACTCAATCACATGCTCAAGGACACGAGTGATATTTTCGGCTAACAGAAGGTGTGAACCTACCTTTACCACCAGCAGTTGGATGGACTGGTGAAGTTGTCTAAACAGAACCATTTATATGCCCGATGTTGATTGCTTCCAATGTGTATGCTTGTGACTGACAGATCTGTGGTGAGCAGAAGTGTAAAGGTTAGCGTGCTGCGCTACGAACCCGGCGACCCGAGTTCAATTTCCACTCATGGCCAACACCAGTGATGATTATCTAAATCGTTACTAGGCCTCCCCTAGGTCGACTCAGTCTCAAATTAGTGCCTGGTGCTCATTTAGCTTAGGCTACCTCACATGCCATGTCAGCCTTCATAAGGCGCTCGCTAACAGCGCTTGCCACAACAGTCTTAAGTCTTTACGGAGGATCTTTGTCTTTGACTGACACATCTGTGGGCTAGAGTGTAGCTTGATTTAGTGTTCATGTGAGGGATGTGCTTTGCCTGCTGCCGCCACTGCGTCTCCGCTCATGTGTGTTTAGCCGTGTCAGTGACGCGCCACGATGTCACTGCTGCTGCTGCTGTCACTGCCACGACCCAGTCGGTGTAGGGTGCTCTGGGACGAACTAAAAAAGTGGCACGAGGATTATTGCTCCTACTTCAGCAGATCAAGAACGGTTCTCATGGAGTCATCAAAATGCACCTGAAACCACTGCTGAGCATCTCAATCACATATGTGAAATGTCACCAGTGGTGTCCGTTGCCCCTGCTGTGAGTGGCGGAGATGTCCGTGAATGGTGATGTCCCTGAGTGGCGGTGGAGTCTTTGTACAATGCGGCTACTGTATTCGTGATGAAATAACCTGAGACGAGCATGCTTGGTGGAGCTCAACAGAAGGTGGTGAGGCAGAGGTGTGAACTGAAAGTTCGAGCTTAAGGCGTGAGCTCAAGGTGTAAGGTCGAGGTATAAGCTGATGTGAGCTGGAGATGCGATCTGGAGGGGAGCACGCGGTGTCCCCATGCTCACAAGCGTCGTGTTGCGGGAGGTGGCCCGAACTAAACTATTTTTATTTACCAAGTAAGGCCCACTGGTCCATGTAGCTCTTTTTCAGACGCGACCTGGTCACAAGGGAGCAGCGGCACTCTGCGCTGTCTTCGCGGAGGGGGTCCAAGGGGCGTTGGGGGGGGGCTCTGGGGTGCGGTCACCGCATCGCGCCGCTTTTAGATGCGCTTCTGCGGCCATCTGGACCGCTCTTCCTTCCGATATTTGGAAGCCATTGGAGCTCTGCACTTTTAAATGTCTTTGACAACTCATTTTCTTAGAACCGCTTTTTGTGCTTAGTTTGTTGTCCTTCCCCAGCACCTTCGATTAGCGCGGTTGGCTACGTACGGTGCGATAGAAGTTCAACATACATACATATTCTATGTTAGTGCTGTATTTTGTGCATTGGTGTTGCAGCCAGCCAGAAACCGGCGCGACCAACAATATCCCCAAGCTCTGTGGTCCTACATTGGGATTATTTGTCGATACCGCGTTGGCAGTGGTGCACAAATAACACAAATCACTGAACTCATTCGTTAATACAACGGCTGCCTTAAGAGGAAAATATATCATGGGCGATGTTTCAGGCAATGGGCCCCACTGCATGACATATGTTTGCCCAGCTCCATTCAAGAGCGAGTATACATGTGAGGGGAGAGAACCAACGCGTGTGAGGGGGAAACATTCAATCTCCGAGAGCTGGAAATGTCTCCACTTGCTGCGCTGCCCAGACCCTGGCTAGGCCAGGAGATGGCGACCTCAGCGACCACGGGTAGGAGTTTCACCAAATTTGTGTGGCGATCCACATGTGCACGCACACGTGCACGCACACACACACGCACACACACATAGACTTACACACTCACACACACAGACTCACTCACAGACTCACTCAACAACAACCACCATTCGCCACTAAGTAGGGCGGCGACGTCACCACGACGCTTGTGCCAGGCCATGTGCACCTTGAGGCCACGTGAAGTGTCGAACGCCCGCTGGCAGGAGGTCACGGGGCAGACCCAGGTGCCACGGGTCGACTGAGATGACTGGCTGATGCACCACCTGTGCCCCCTACTGTGCCAACCTGCTGTGCCTTAGTCACCCGGCGCTCCGCTCGTTGTTGTGAGCGTCACTCCTCCGCCCTCCGTTGTTGGAGGGCGACTGCCTCCAACTGCCCAGTAGCGTTCTTCACGAGCCTCCTCCACAGAGGCCGATCTTGACAGCGCTGGTACCAGTCATCGGCAAGTCCACTCAGCTCCACGTCCTCCTGTACCACATCACTCCATCTCTTCTCTAGCCCATGCCGCGCCCGTTTAGCCCCCTCGATCCGACCGAACAAAAGCTGTTTCGGCATGCGGTGGCTGGGCATGCGGGCTACATGACCCAGCCAACACAGCCTTGCCTGCCAGAGGAGCTCACCGATGGGACCTTGCCCAGCTCTTTTGAGGATTTATGAGCTCCTCACACAATCCAGCCTGGTTAAACCCAGGATGGATCGTAGGCAGGCCAGCTTAAATGTTTCCAACCTGCGAAGATGCTCCATTAGGGGGGTCCACGTTTCGCAAGTGTAGAGAAGGAAGGGAATGACCGTGGGCGAGAAGACCCGAAGCTTAATGCGAAGTGACAGACCAGGTAGCTTCCACACAGCGTTACGCAACCGATGAAAAGATATTGCCGCTCACACACTCACTCACACACTCACACAGACACACACACAGACTGACACAAAGATCCCCCGTATATCCTGAACAGACTTTTGGGGCAAGTGCTGTTAGCGAGCAGCTATGCATGGCACACGAGGGGGTGGGCAGCCAGCACCACGCCCGGCCGCCTTTTTCTCCCTAGTGGCGATGTTTACACACAGCACCGCGCTAACCGCTGCACCACCGCTCCCCCGCTGTTACAGTACAGCACTGTCCCCAGGTAAGATGGCCGCCCGCCTCCACGTGACTCGGCGCGCGCACTCGGCACGTGGTGTCATCACCGCGTGGTGTCACCGAAAGCGCGGTCTCGCGCCATCCCTGCTCACGGAGTCGCTGCCGCATTGGTCTCTGGGCCTCTCGTGTCCAGCGTCTGTCGGTCTCTTGTGACTCTGTGTGCGAGTCGCTGGCTATCTGTAAGGGTCTCTTCTGGGTCTTTGTGCGAGTCTCTGGGTCTCTGTGTGAGGGTCTGGGTCTCTGTGTGAGGGTCTCTGGGCCTGGTGCAAGGAACAAGAAGATGGAGCCTGCCAATGTCCCCCTCTCCTCCACGTGGCGTGGCAATGCAGCCGCTCCCCGCTCGTGTGGGCCAGTGCAGTTGCACCGCCTGCACACGCGGTAGTAGACGCGGTAGCCACTGGTGGTGTACCGCGTGCTCATAATTTTCTGTACTGTATCGTCATTTCCTGAACAGGAACATAAAGGTAGTTGTCTATAGCACACAATACAGGTTTATAGCACATAATACAGTTTTTTTGGTACAATTTTACGTGATCTAACAAAAAAAAACGTGTATTATGGATAATATTTTTCGCGAAAGCCTGCGTGTTAAACAGTTTATAGCACAGCCTGCGTGTTAAACTGTTTAGTCATGCGCTTGTGTTTTAGTGGTGCCCTTGCTCCCAACACTCCGATTAGCACAGTTGGCTACGTTGAAAGAAGTTTAACACGCTACAAGTTATTTTACTTTCTACATCCGTTAATGGAGCAGATCACGGCAAAAATAACAACTAAAGTCTCGAGTAAGGCAATGTGTTATATTCTGTTTTGTCCATGATGACAGTGGCATTGCCCTTGTCGGCTGAGAGGACGACAATATCATCCCTCTTTTTTAATTGAGAACTACTCAACGATGGCAGCTATACAAAAATAAAAAGAGATCCCACCAACAGCCTGGTCACCAAAACGAACAAAATGATCTCTGATTCAACAGCATTAATTGATGAGATCAAACAGTTCTCGTTGAAACCCTCTGCTGCCTGACCACCAAGATTATATGGCCTTCCAAAGATACACAAAGAAGATACACCCCTTCGTCCCATCGTCTCTACTATCATCTCCCCCACCTACAAACTGGCACGTTTTCTTGCTGATATACTGCGACCTTTCACTGGAAAAAACACCTCTGCGGTATTAGATTCTACTCACCTGGTATCGACAATCAAAGGCATTTCCCTGTCCCCAGACGACCTGCTTGTCAGTTTTGATGTGGTGTCCTTGTTCACCAAAGTCCCGGTACCTGACACCATCGCTATCATTGAAGACCTGGTTCATCAAGGACTGCATACTGGTGTACCCCCCTTGGTGAGACATTGCTCAACCAACACATACTTCACCTGGAATGGAACTTTCTACAAGCAAACTGAGGGCACCCCAATGGGCTCCCCCCTATCTCCGGTTGTAGCCAACGTATTCATGGAAAAATTTGAAACTGACCCCATCCAGACTGCCACTCTATGCCCGACCTTATGGAAGAGGTACGTTGATGACACCTTTGTCATCTGGCCACATGGCCAGCCTGCTCTAGACGAATTCCGCGACCACATCAATTCCATACACCCAGCCATCAGATTTACCATGGAGGTCGAAAAAGATGGCAAACTACCCTTTTTGGATGTCTTAATTAAAAGGAGACATGATGGTTCAATGAGCCACTCTGTCTACAGGAAAGCTACCCATACAGATGCTTACTTGAAACCGGATTCCCACCACCATCCATCCCAGAAGAACTCCCTCATCAAGACTCTATACCATAGAGCCCAATGCATTTCCGACCAGGAACACATTACCAGTGAACTCAAGCACGTACACCAGGCTCTCAGGGCTAATGGTTACTCCGACTACACAATCCGCAAAGCCATCACTCCAGTCATGAAGAAGGATCCTCTTGTGGAGCCACTCAAAACCATCACCTTACCCTACATTGCAGGGGTCACTAAAAAGATCTCCAAAATCCTGAATAAACACAAGATCCAGGTCCGATTCAACACAGTACATAAAATCCGTGATCTGGTTCCATCTGTAAAAGATGCTGTTCCAGACATACAGTACCTGGGCGTTTACAAACTAAAGTGCCTCTGTGGTAGTAGCTACATTGGAGAAACCAAACGACATATCTCGGACCGCATCCGCGAACATAAAGCAGACTTGAAACACGGTAGAACGAACTCCTCTGCCGTGGCAGATCACTGTTATAATTCATTGGGCTCACATGACATTGAATTCTCCAAGACAGAGGTTCTTTGCAAACCAACCGGCTACCATGAGAGATTCGTTCATGAGGCCATTCACATATACAAGCACAGAGACAATTTCAACCGAGAAGATGGATTCTGGCTTAATAACCATTGGAAAGATGTTTTAAACCATTTCTGTTCTTAATTAATTGTATTTTACGATGACCTTCAGACCGCAGCTCTTTCGCCAGCATTGACTCTTAATACCTCTCACACCACGGTAAATGGTATGGTTTACAACATGGAGTATAATAGCGCCTCGCAGCTGTCTCTCTCCCCCTCCTCTGTTCCGACCATGGATGAACTCGTCTGTCTGAACGGGGCCCATAGCTATCCGTGTTGCTAAAGTTGAGGGTAAGAATCCACCCATTTTTTCGCCATATAGCATTGTGAAATATAACGACTTATTGTTGGTAGCTTATCTGATTGGAGAATATAGAGTTTATTGATAACATTAAGGTAATTTATATTTTAGTTTTTTTATTGGTTCACTATATAGTACTGTGAATAGCTCAGATGTGTAGGCCTTGACTTCAACATAGCCATTTCTGTGACCAGTCACTAGCTAATCACTCAGTTATTTCAATGCTAAATTCGCCTAGTTATTTCAAGGATAAATTATCCTGTTTGATTTGTACTAAGTGCCTCGGTGAATGTGTATGCTCTGACTTTAACATAGCTATTTCTGTGACCAGTTACAAGCTAATCACTCAGCTATTTCAATGCTAAATTCTATGCTAATTCCTTTGTCAAGGGGTGCCTCTGCGGATGTGTATGCTTTAACTTAGCTATTTCAATGCTAAATTCTATGCTAATTCCTTTGTCAAGGGGTGCCTCTGCGGATGTGTATGCTTTAACTTTTAACAAAGCCATTTCTGTGACCAGTCACAAGCTAATCACTCAGCCATTTCAATGCTAAATTATATGCTAATTCCTTTGTCAAGGCGCTTTGTTTCCTCTCACACAGCTTAAAGGTCGTGATCTGAACGTGGCTTTTTCACTCCAGTGCTGTCCTACCAGACAGTCTCGTCCCTTCACCTGATGAAGGCCACTTGTGTTGTGGCCGAAACGTCGTGAGAATATTATTGTGTTATTTTATTTTATAAATTTACTATTTTATTCTCATTCTACGTGACTTTAACGAAAGAACCAAAGAAGATGAATCATTGCAGTCACGAAAGCTTTAAATCGGACTCGTCCTTCTAAATAAACTGCCAAATTGCTGCGCGTGGTGCTAACGTTTTTAATAAATAAATACACCGTTTAAAAATAAATAAATTTATACAAACCGACACACCTGATGACGACCGTTTGTGTTATGGTCGAAACGTCGTGAGAATTTTTATTGTTTTATATATATTTTATTGTTTCCCTTCAACGTGACTTTACCGAAAGAACTAAGAATATGAATTACTGCAGTCACGAAAGCTTTAAATCACAAACCCACATCATTAACACGGACCCACATCATTAATAAGAAACTCACATCAAGACGAGGTTACATCTTTACCACTCACCCACAACACTGGACATCTGTGAGAAAGAGCTGTATAGCTCATCTGACTCCAGTATAAATATTCTGATTCTGACATGAACTCACATCATCACGACTCACTCACAACACCTGATATGGTTTATCAAATCTTTCCAATGCTAAGCCAGAATCCATCTTCTCGGTTGAAATTGTCTCTGTGCTTGTATATGTGGATAGCCCTTCACTTGGAATGGAACTTTCTACAAACAAACTGAGGGGATCCCAATGGGCTCCCCCCTATCTCCGGTTATAGCTAACATTTTCATTGAGAAATTTGAGACTGATGCCATCCAGACTGCCACTCTGCGCCCAACCTTATGGAAGAGGTACGTGGATGACACTTTTGTTATCTGACAACATGGCCGGCCTGCTCTAGACCAATTCTTCGACCACATCAATTCCATACACCCAGCCATCAGATTTACCATGGAAGTCGAAAAAGATGGCAAGCTACCTTTTTTGGATGTCCTAATTAAAAAGAGACCTGATGGTTCAATGAGCCACTCTGTCTACAGGAAAGCTACCCATACGGATGCTTATCTGAAACCGGATTCCCACCACCATCCATCACAGAAGAATTCTCTCATCAAGACTCTGTATCATAGAGCCCAATGCATATCCGACCAGGAACACATAGGCAGTGAACTCAAGCACGTACACCAAGCTCTTAAGGCTAATGGTTACTCCGACTATACAATCCGCAAAGCTATCACTCAAACCATGAAGAAGGACCCTCTTGAGGAGCCTTTCAAAACCATCACTTTACCCTACATTGCGGGGATCACAAAAAAGATCTCCAAAATCTTGAATAAACACAAGATCCAGGTCCGTTTCAACACATTACATAAAATCCGTGATCTGGTTCCGTCTGTAAAAGATGTGATTTCGGACATACAATACCCTGGTATCTACAAACTAAGTTGCCTCTGTGGTAGTAGTTACATTGGAGAAACCAAACGCCATGTCTCGGACCGCATTCGTGAACACAAAGCAGACCTTAAACACGGTAGGACCAACACCTCGGCCGTGGCAGATCATTGTTATAATTCAGTAGGCTCACATGACATTGACTTTTCCAAGACAGAGGTTCTTTGTAAGCCATCTGGCTATCATGAGAAATTCGTTCATGAGGCTATCCACATATACAAGCACAGAGACAATTTCAACCGAGAAGATGGATTCTGGCTTAGCAATCATTGGAAAGATTTGATAAACCATTTCAGGTCTTAATTGATTGTTCACGCTTACAGTGGCTTTCAGACGGCATACAATAATTTTTTCGTCTCCCCCCTCCTCTTTTCAGAACATAGATGGACTCGTCCTTCTAAATAAACTGCTAAATCGCTGCGCGTGGTGCTAACGTTTTTTATAAATAAATAAATACACCGTTTAAAAATAAATAAATTTATGCAAACAGACATACCTGATGACGACCGTTTGTGTTATGGTCGAAACGTCGTGAGAATTTTATTGTTTTATATATATTTTATTATTTTATTGTTTCCCTTCAACGTGACTTTACCGAAAGAACTAAGAATATGAATTACTGCAGTCACGAAAGCTTTAAATCACAAACCCACATCATTAACACGGACCCACATCATTAATAAGAAACTCACATCAAGACGAGGTTACATCTTTACCACTCACCCACAACACTGGACATCTGTGAGAAAGAGCTGTATAGCTCATCTGACTCCAGTATAAATATTCTGATTCTGACATGAACTCACATCATCACGACTCACTCACAACACCTGATATGGTTTATCAAATCTTTCCAATGCTAAGCCAGAATCCATCTTCTCGGTTGAAATTGTCTCTGTGCTTGTATATGTGGATAGCCCTTCACTTGGAATGGAACTTTCTACAAACAAACTGAGGGGATCCCAATGGGCTCCCCCCTATCTCCGGTTATAGCTAACATTTTCATTGAGAAATTTGAGACTGATGCCATCCAGACTGCCACTCTGCGCCCAACCTTATGGAAGAGGTACGTGGATGACACTTTTGTTATCTGACAACATGGCCGGCCTGCTCTAGACCAATTCTTCGACCACATCAATTCCATACACCCAGCCATCAGATTTACCATGGAAGTCGAAAAAGATGGCAAGCTACCTTTTTTGGATGTCCTAATTAAAAAGAGACCTGATGGTTCAATGAGCCACTCTGTCTACAGGAAAGCTACCCATACGGATGCTTATCTGAAACCGGATTCCCACCACCATCCATCACAGAAGAATTCTCTCATCAAGACTCTGTATCATAGAGCCCAATGCATATCCGACCAGGAACACATAGGCAGTGAACTCAAGCACGTACACCAAGCTCTTAAGGCTAATGGTTACTCCGACTATACAATCCGCAAAGCTATCACTCAAACCATGAAGAAGGACCCTCTTGAGGAGCCTTTCAAAACCATCACTTTACCCTACATTGCGGGGATCACAAAAAAGATCTCCAAAATCTTGAATAAACACAAGATCCAGGTCCGTTTCAACACATTACATAAAATCCGTGATCTGGTTCCGTCTGTAAAAGATGTGATTTCGGACATACAATACCCTGGTATCTACAAACTAAGTTGCCTCTGTGGTAGTAGTTACATTGGAGAAACCAAACGCCATGTCTCGGACCGCATTCGTGAACACAAAGCAGACCTTAAACACGGTAGGACCAACACCTCGGCCGTGGCAGATCATTGTTATAATTCAGTAGGCTCACATGACATTGACTTTTCCAAGACAGAGGTTCTTTGTAAGCCATCTGGCTACCATGAGAAATTCGTTCATGAGGCTATCCACATATACAAGCACAGAGACAATTTCAACCGAGAAGATGGATTCTGGCTTAGCAATCATTGGAAAGATTTGATAAACCATTTCAGGTCTTAATTGATTGTTCACGCTTACAGTGGCTTTCAGACGGCATACAATAATTTTTTCGTCTCCCCCCTCCTCTTTTCAGAACATAGATGGACTCGTCCTTCTAAATAAACTGCTAAATCGCTGCGCGTGGTGCTAACGTTTTTTATAAATAAATAAATACACCGTTTAAAAATAAATAAATTTATGCAAACAGACATACCTGATGACGACCGTTTGTGTTATGGTCGAAACGTCGTGAGAATTTTATTGTTTTATATATATTTTATTATTTTATTGTTTCCCTTCAACGTGACTTTACCGAAAGAACTAAGAATATGAATTACTGCAGTCACGAAAGCTTTAAATCACAAACCCACATCATTAACACGGACCCACATCATTAATAAGAAACTCACATCAAGACGAGGTTACATCTTTACCACTCACCCACAACACTGGACATCTGTGAGAAAGAGCTGTATAGCTCATCTGACTCCAGTATAAATATTCTGATTCTGACATGAACTCACATCATCACGACTCACTCACAACACCTGATATGGTTTATCAAATCTTTCCAATGCTAAGCCAGAATCCATCTTCTCGGTTGAAATTGTCTCTGTGCTTGTATATGTGGATAGCCCTTCACTTGGAATGGAACTTTCTACAAACAAACTGAGGGGATCCCAATGGGCTCCCCCCTATCTCCGGTTATAGCTAACATTTTCATTGAGAAATTTGAGACTGATGCCATCCAGACTGCCACTCTGCGCCCAACCTTATGGAAGAGGTACGTGGATGACACTTTTGTTATCTGACAACATGGCCGGCCTGCTCTAGACCAATTCTTCGACCACATCAATTCCATACACCCAGCCATCAGATTTACCATGGAAGTCGAAAAAGATGGCAAGCTACCTTTTTTGGATGTCCTAATTAAAAAGAGACCTGATGGTTCAATGAGCCACTCTGTCTACAGGAAAGCTACCCATACGGATGCTTATCTGAAACCGGATTCCCACCACCATCCATCACAGAAGAATTCTCTCATCAAGACTCTGTATCATAGAGCCCAATGCATATCCGACCAGGAACACATAGGCAGTGAACTCAAGCACGTACACCAAGCTCTTAAGGCTAATGGTTACTCCGACTATACAATCCGCAAAGCTATCACTCAAACCATGAAGAAGGACCCTCTTGAGGAGCCTTTCAAAACCATCACTTTACCCTACATTGCGGGGATCACAAAAAAGATCTCCAAAATCTTGAATAAACACAAGATCCAGGTCCGTTTCAACACATTACATAAAATCCGTGATCTGGTTCCGTCTGTAAAAGATGTGATTTCGGACATACAATACCCTGGTATCTACAAACTAAGTTGCCTCTGTGGTAGTAGTTACATTGGAGAAACCAAACGCCATGTCTCGGACCGCATTCGTGAACACAAAGCAGACCTTAAACACGGTAGGACCAACACCTCGGCCGTGGCAGATCATTGTTATAATTCAGTAGGCTCACATGACATTGACTTTTCCAAGACAGAGGTTCTTTGTAAGCCATCTGGCTACCATGAGAAATTCGTTCATGAGGCTATCCACATATACAAGCACAGAGACAATTTCAACCGAGAAGATGGATTCTGGCTTAGCAATCATTGGAAAGATTTGATAAACCATTTCAGGTCTTAATTGATTGTTCACGCTTACAGTGGCTTTCAGACGGCATACAATAATTTTTTCGTCTCCCCCCTCCTCTTTTCAGAACATAGATGGACTCGTCCTTCTAAATAAACTGCTAAATCGCTGCGCGTGGTGCTAACGTTTTTTATAAATAAATAAATACACCGTTTAAAAATAAATAAATTTATGCAAACAGACATACCTGATGACGACCGTTTGTGTTATGGTCGAAACGTCGTGAGAATTTTATTGTTTTATATATATTTTATTATTTTATTGTTTCCCTTCAACGTGACTTTACCGAAAGAACTAAGAATATGAATTACTGCAGTCACGAAAGCTTTAAATCACAAACCCACATCATTAACACGGACCCACATCATTAATAAGAAACTCACATCAACGCGAGGTTACATCTTTACCACTCACCCACAACACTGGACATCTGTGAGAAAGAGCTGTATAGCTCATCTGACTCCAGTATAAATATTCTGATTCTGACATGAACTCACATCGTCACGACTCACTCACAACACACCACCACCACTATCAGTAACACCACTAACGCCACCACTCCTCCTGCCAGTACACTACACAGACACACACGTCCTCACCACTCACATCACCACTCACCTACAGTTCCTCACTTCCTCCAGAGAGTCGCTGCTTCTGTCGTCTCGGTGCTTCTCTACCGCCACAGATCGGCAGAAGCAAGTGGGGGCGGGGCTCGGTGATCACGCCCTCAGTGACGCAATATCCTGTGAGCCCCTCCCCCCCAGCACCTTCCCCCCCTCTACGCCCCCTCCCCCACTCACACCGCCAAAGACAAAGCTCCCGCGTATTTAGCCTTAACAGAGCACTACTAACAACAACCCCACCACTAACAACGCCACCACCAATAACAACCCCACCACCAATAACAACCCCACCAACAATAACAACCCCACCACTAATAACAACCCCACCACTAACAACCACACCACCACTAATACACAGTTCTGATCCACTCCTCAGCTGCTCCCCACACGCGATGCTTCTGCTGCTCTCTACTTCCGCTTCCGCCGGTGAACGTGGCGCCAACTTCTGAAGCGGTTCGCTGCCTGGGCCTCCTCTGGGTCGACTCAGCCTGAAGGTGAGAACCTCGCATGGTGTGGACACCTCAGCAGTGGTGGAGGAGAGACAAAGGCGGCCCACAGCCGTAGGCTTCTAAACAGCTGCTGGGCTCACGGCATCGGTTCAAGCAGAGCCCGGCTCTGCTGCTGAGGCACTGAAGGTGGAAAGCGGCCCAGCGTGGCGCTCGAGTTGAGCCATTGCTGCTGATGAGAGGCTGATGGGATCAGTCAAATATACTTTTTCATCTTTGCAAGGAAGGGTTTATTGTGAAGGAGGCGAATCGCGTGCTGGCTGAGGAGGCCTCCACTAGACACCGCTAATTAGGGTATTTGGTCTACTCTTCCACGCTGATCTCCACGTTTTGGAGCAAGGTGGGCGTACCCCCACTTTACCCCACCACATGCGGGTCGTTAGCTCACTGGACTTGCACTGCAGAGGTGCAGGTTCGATTCTATCGCCCACACACCCACCCACTCACTTGCCCACTCACCAACTCACCCACTAACCCATCTATCCACCCACCCACAGGGACATGTGGAGACACACGGAGACACATGGACACACGGATACATAGAGCCTTGATAAAGTGGTTGTGTAGCTGGTGTTAGAGTATCAGCATCAATGTGGTTGTTGTGGTTATGTTGCTTGTTATGGTTGTGGTGGTTGAGGTGATGTTGGTTGTGGTGGTTTTGGATGTGGTGGCTGCAGTTATAGTTGTGGTTGTATCGCTGGTTGTAGTGGTTCAGGTTTTAGTTGTGGTGTAGGTGGTTATGTTAGTTGTTATGGTCCTTTTGGTTGTCGTAATAATTGCGGTTGTGGGGGGTATATTTTTTGTGGCTATAGTTGTGTACGAGGAGGTTGGGGTTTTCATGGTTATAGTTACAGTTGTGGTTATGTTATTGGTGTTGTTATACTTGGGGTTGTGGTTATAATAGTGATTGTGGTCAAAGTTGTGATGGTTATGTTATGTTTTGTGGTTATAGTTGTGGTGAAGGTGGTTATGTTGGCTTTCATGGTTGTTGTATGTGTAGGGAGCGGTAGAGTAGCGGTTGAACGCCACGCCACGGACCCGAGGAAGTTCGATTCCCGCTCACGGCCAACACCAGTGACGATCATCTGAACCAGTCCAGGGCTTCCGCTACGTCGACTCTGCCTGAAATTAGTACCTGTTGTGGTGTGTAATAAACATCGCCACTCGGGAGACAAAGACGGTCGGGTGTAGTGCTGGCCACCCACCTGCTTGTGTTCCACACTGCGGGCCTCCATAGGTGCTCGCTAACAGAACTTGCCCCAACAGTCTGTTATAGGCTATAGAATAATTTTTTGTCTTTTTTTGTTGTATGTGTGTTGAACTTCTTTCGAACCATATGTTGCCACCTGTGATAACCGGAGATGCGGTTATAGTTGTAGTGGTTATATTATGGTTGTGGTTATAGTTGTGTCTGGTTTTAGTGCTTAGAGTTGTGGTTATAGATATGGTTATAATTGTGGTTATAGTTGTGGGTGTGGTTATAATTGTAGTTGCTTTTGGTTATAGTTGTGGTTATAGTGGTTATGGTTGTTGGTTATGGTTGTGGCTGTGGTTACATTTGTGGTTACATTTGTGGTTGAATTTGTAGTTCTAGTTGTGGTTGTTGGTTTGTGGTGGTGAGGCTGGTGCAGGTGGTGGGTTGGAGGCCACGTTCCCTGCCCATGCGGTTCCAACAGCGATGGCTCCCTGTGCTATGTGGGTCACGTGAACTTGTCTCCCAGCATGCCTTGAAGTCATCATTATAGGAGCCCTCGCCTCCTCTACGCACTCTCCTCCTATCTCTCCCCTCTCACCTCCACGCACTCTCCTCCTACCTCTCACCTCCTCCCCGTGTCTCCCCCTTTCTCTTTTTCCCAGGTTCTCCCTCCTCTCTCTCCCCGTGTCTCCTTCCTCTATGTCGCCGTGTCTCTCTCCTCTCCCTCCCCGCGTTTCCCTCCTATCTTTCCCCGTGTCTCTTCTCTCTCCCCGCTTTTCCCTCTCCAACCTCCCCCTGTCTCCCTCCTCTCTCTCCCCGTGTATCCTTTCTCTCCCCGTGTCTCACTCTTCTATCTCCCCCTGTCTCCCTCTTGCTTCCCGTGTCTCACTCACTCAGCCACCCACTCAGCCACTCACTCAACCACTCAGTCACTCAGCCACTCAATCACCCAGCCACTGACTCACTTAGCCACTCACTCAACCTCTCACTCAACCTCTCACTCACTCAACCACTCACTCAACCACTCACTCACGCAGCCACTCACTCACGCAGCCACTCACTCACCCAGCCACTCATTCACTCAGCCACTCACTCAACCACTCACTCACTCATTCAACCTGTCAATCACGCAACCACTCAGCCACCAACTCAGCCACTCACTCAACCACTCACTCACTCAGCCACTCAAACACTAACTTACTCAGCCACTCACTCAGCCACCCACTCAGCCACTCACTCAACCACTCAGTCACTCAGCCACTCACTCACTCAGCCACTCACTCACTCAGCCTCTCACCAGCCACTCACTCAGCCACTCACTCAACCACTCACGTACTCAAGCTCTCAATCAACCACTCACTCACCCAGCCACTCACTCAGCTGCTTAGTCACTCTGCTACCCACTCACTCAACCACTCACTCATTCAGCCTCTCACTCAGCCACTCACTAACTCAGCCACTCACTCCCTCAACCACTCAATCACTCAGCCACTCTCTCATTCAATCACTCACCTAGCCACCTGCTTATTTGTTTATTTTACCAGGTAAGGCCCATAAGATATATGTCTTTTTCAGACGTAACCTGGCCACATATGATTGCCCAATTAAGTGGCATTTTACGTGTCAATTTATATCAGCAACTATAAATGTGGAGTGACAAACAGGAGCTGGACAAAAATTCACACAACGAAGGGGAGAGTGAGAGAAACATGCGAACTCCAAATATACAACAGGCATCAGGGTCAGGATTGTTGTATATATTGTCTTGAAAAATAATAAAAATGAAATGAAAAATGCAAAAGGTGTAATTTTACAAAATTAGGTAATTATGTCAATTTATGCAATTACGCTAATTAGGCTCGGCTTTGTTGTCTAGGGGTATTACCAATCGTGATAATTGTCAGTGATGTGTGGGTTCTGGGTCCATATTTGTCGTGTCACTGGGGTTTATAATAGGCTGGTAGGGTGGGTTTATAATGGCCATGTAGGGTGGGGTTATAATGGCTAGGGAGGGTCAGTTCATAATGGCCAGGTAGGGTGGGGTTATAATGGCCAGGTAGGGTGGGGTAAAATGGCCTTGTCAGGGGTCCACCTCCTCCACCACCAGTTCCACCTCAACCTCCTCCACCTCCCACCTCCTCGCAGGAACCCAGACCCAACAGGTGCCATGGGTTGCCACGCTACGTGCAGGAGGAGGAGCTCACCACTTGAATGTGACGAACAGTGAGCTTATCACTTGAATGTGAGATGAAGTGCGCTCATCACTTGAGTGTGACATGCAGTGAGCTCATCACTTGAATGTGACATGCAGGGAGCTCATCACATGAATGAATGGGACATGCAGTGAGCTCATCACTTGAATGTGACACGCAGTGAGCTCAACACTTGAATGTAACATATAGTTCACTGACCACTTGAATGTGACATGCAGTGCGCTCATCATTTGAATGTGACATGCAGTGAGTTCGCCACTTGAATGTGACATGCAGTGAGCTCACCACTTGAATGTGACATGCAGTGAGCTCAACACTTGAATGTGACATGTAGTGCACTGACCACTTGAACGTCATGCAGTGCGCTCATCACTTGAATGTGACATGCAGTGAGCTGAACACTTGAAATGTGACATGCAGTGAGCTCATCACTTGAAAGTGACATGCAGTGCGCTCATCACTTGAATGTGGCATGCAGTGAGCTCGCCACTTGAATGTGACATGCAGTGAGCTCGCCACTTTAATGACATGCAGTGTGCTCATCACTTAAATGTGATATGCAGTGCGCTCATCACTTGAATGGGACATGCAGTGTGCTCATCACTTGAATGTGACATGCAGTGAACTCACCACTTCAACGTGACATGCAGTGCGCTCGTTACGTGAATATGACATGCAGTGAGCTCGCCACTTCAATGTGACATGCAGTGAGCTCATCACTTGGACGTGACATGCAGTGTACTCATCACTTGAAAGTGACATGAATTGAGCTCATCACTTGAACATTACATGACATTTTCTACATCACACGACTATACTGACTATATATGATGGGGTATAGCCGTGTGATGTAGAAAAAAGTTTAGTTGGAGGCATATATTTTTTGTGACGTAAAATTGTAATGTATAATGACTTTTTGTTAGTAGTAGGGTAGTTGCAGTTGCTTAGCGTCAATATACTAAATTCCTCTGCTGATATGTAACCTCAGCTTATTGGAGAGTATATTGAGTATATTGGTTATATTGATGTAGTTTATATTTTAGTTTTTTTATCAGTTTACTACATGGTGGTCATTATATAGTGTAGTGTATACCCAGTTACTTAATGTTAACAGCTCAGATTATTGGAGAGTATATTTGTACATTGATTATATTGATGTAGTTTATATTTATTTTTTTCACATCGGTTTATTGCATGGTAGTAGGGTATGTGTAGTTCTTTAGAAGCTCCCTTTTTTATTTTCCACATAATGCACTAGCTTGATACGCGGTGGTTTGGGCTGTTGCAGTTCTTTATTATTAAAATTTTATCTCCCTTTATTATTGCCAATCCTACATGATACACTAACATAATATGACTTTGAGACCCCCCACCTGCCTACACATTCCACAAGGAGTAACTAATCCCATATCTGCATTTGTCATAAACATGCTAAATTCCTCTGTTATGTAAATTTCTTTATCAAGACGCTCTCCTCCTCCCACCCAATTTAAAATACGCTGCCAAGCTTAGCAGTGTTCGTTAGGACGCTGTCTTTCCGACAGCTCTGTTTCTTCACCTGAGGACGGCTGCTTGCGTTGTGGCCTAAACGTGAGAATTTTATTATATTATGTTTGATTTTTATTATTTTATTTTTTCCCTTCTACGTGCCTTTACTGAAAGAACCAATAATATGGTGCATACCTACTTTTGGTAGGACCTGCTTCCCCTAGAGCAGTGCATACTGACTGTGGTAATACCTGCTATCACTACCGCATTGCATGCTGACTGGTGGTACTCTGCTATGACTACAGCATTGCATACTAACTGTGGTGGTATCCTGCTATGACTACAGCATTGCATGCTGACTGTGGTGGTATCCTGCTATGACTACAGCATTGTATGCTGACTGTGGTGGTATCCTGCTATGACTACAGCATTGCATACTGACTGCGGTGGTATCCTGCTATGACTTCAGCATTGCATGCTGACTGTGGTGGTATCCTGCTATGACTACAGCATTGCATACTGACTGCAGTGGTTTCCTGCTATAACTTCAGCATTGCATACTGACTGCGGTGGTATCCTGCTATGACTACAGCATTGCATGCTGACTGTGGTTGTATCCTGCTATGACTACAGCATTGCATGCTGACTGTGGTGGTATCCTGCTATATCTATAGCAGTGCATGCTGACTATGGTGGTATCCTGCTATGACTACAGCATTGCATACTGACTGTGGTGGTATTCTGCTATGACTACAGCATTGCATACTGACTGTGGTGGTATCCGGCTATGACTACAGCATTGCATGCTAACTGGCGGTATCCTGCTATGACTACAGCATTGTGATGCTGACTGTGGTGGTATCCTGCTATGACAACAGCATTGCATGCTGACTGTGGTGGTATCCTGCTATGACTACAGCATTGCTTGCTGACTGTGGTGATATCCTGCTATGACTACAGCATTGCATGCTGACTGTAGTCGTTTCCTGCTATGACTCAATCATTGCATGCTGACTGTGGTGGTTTCCTGCTATGACTACAGCATTGTATGCTGTCTGTGGTGGTATCCTGCTATGACTACAGCATTGCATGCTGAATGTGGTGGTATCCTGCTATGACTACAGCATTGCATACTGACGGTGGTGGTATCCTGCTATGACTACAGCATTGCATACTGACGGTGGTGGTATCCTGCTATGACTACAGCATTGAATGCTGACTGTGGCAGTATCCTGCTATGACTTCAGCATTGCATACTGACTGCGGTGGTATCCTGCTATGACTACAGCATTGCATGCTGACTGCCGTTGTATCTTGCTATGACTTCAGCATTGCATGCTGACTGTGGTTGTATCCTGCTATGACTATAGCAGTGCATGCTGACTATGGTGATATCCTGCTATGACTACAGCATTGCATACTGACTGTGGTGGTATCCTGCTGTGATTACAGCATTGCATCCTGACTGTGGAAGTATCATGCTATGACTACAGCATTGCATGCTGACTGGTGGTGTCCTGCTATGACTACAGCATTGCATACTGACTGTGGTGGTATCCTGCTATGACTACAGCATTGCATACTGACAGTGGTGGTATCCTGCTATGACTACAGCATTGCATACTGACTGTGGTGGTCTCCTGCTATGACTACAGCATTGCATGCTGACTGGTGGTTTCCTGCTATGACTACAGTATTGCATGCTGACGGTGGTGGTATCCTGCTATGATTACAGCAGTGCATACTTACTGTGGTACCTGCTATGATTACAGCAGTGCATACTGACTGGTGGTACCTGCTATGATTACAGCAGTGGAAACTGCTGTTGTGGTACCTGCTATGATTACAGCACTGCATATTGTCGTGGTACCTGCTATGATTACAGCAGTGCATACTGACTGTGGTGGGACCTGCTATGATGACAGCATTGCATACTGACTGTGGTGGTATCCTGCTATGACTACAGCATTGCATGCTGACTGTGGTTGTATCCTGCTATGACTACAGCATTGTATGCTGACTGTGGTGGTATCCTGCTATGACTACAGCATTGCATGCTGACTGTGGATGTATCCTGTTATGACTACCGCATTGCATGCTGACTGTGGTGGTATCCTGCTATGACTACAGCATTGCATGCTGACTGTGGTTGTATCCTGCTATGACTATAGCTGTGCATGCTCACTGTGGTGGTATCCTGCTATGACTACAGCATTGCATACTGACTGCAGTGGTATCCTTCTATAACTTCAGCATTGCATACTGACTGCGGTGGTATCCAGCTATGACTACAGCATTGCATGCTGACTGTAGTTGTATCCTGCTATGACTACAGCATTGCATGCTGACTGTGGTGGTATCCTGTTATGACTATAGCAGTGCATGCTGACTATGGTGGTATCCTGCTATGACTACAGCATTGCGATGCTGACTGTGGTGGTATCCTGCTATGATTACAGCATTGCATGCTGACTGTGGTGGTATCCTGCTATGACTACAGCATTGCATACTGACGGTGGTGGTATCCTGCTATGACTACAGCATTGAATGCTGACTGTGGCAGTATCCTGCTATGACTTCAGCATTGCATACTGACTGCGGTGGTATCCTGCTATGACTACAGCATTGCATGCTGACTGCCGTTGTATCCTGCTATGACTTCAGCATTGCATGCTGACTGTGGTTGTATCCTGCTATGACTATAGCAGTGCATGCTGACTATGGTGATATCCTGCTATGACTACAGCATTGCATACTGACTGTGGTGGTATCCTGCTGTGATTACAGCATTGCATCCTGACTGTGGTAGTATCCTGCTATGACTACAGCATTGCATGCTGACTGGTGGTGTCCTGCTATGACTACAGCATTGCATACTGACTGTGGTGGTATCCTGCTATGACTACAGCATTGCATACTGACAGTGGTGGTATCCTGCTATGACTACAGCATTGCATACTGACTGTGGTGGTCTCCTGCTATGACTACAGCATTGCATGCTGACTGGTGGTTTCCTGCTATGACTACAGTATTGCATGCTGACGGTGGTGGTATCCTGCTATGATTACAGCAGTGCATACTTACTGTGGTACCTGCTATGATTACAGCAGTGCATACTGACTGGTGGTACCTGCTATGATTACAGCAGTGGAAACTGCTGTTGTGGTACCTGCTATGATTACAGCACTGCATATTGTCGTGGTACCTGCTATGATTACAGCAGTGCATACTGACTGTGGTGGGACCTGCTATGATGACAGCATTGCATACTGACTGTGGTGGTATCCTGCTATGACTACAGCATTGCATGCTGACTGTGGTTGTATCCTGCTATGACTACAGCATTGTATGCTGACTATGGTGGTATCCTGCTATGACTACAGCATTGCATGCTGACTGTTGATGTATCCTGTTATGACTACCGCATTGCATGCTGACTGTGGTGGTATCCTGCTATGACTACAG
Organism: Petromyzon marinus; assembly: GCF_048934315.1. Lineage (NCBI taxonomy): Eukaryota > Metazoa > Chordata > Hyperoartia > Petromyzontiformes > Petromyzontidae > Petromyzon > Petromyzon marinus. The sequence goes on from NW_027423275.1 coordinate 71,693, forward strand.
CATTGCATGCTGACTGTGGTTGTATCCTGCTATGACTATAGCTGTGCATGCTCACTGTGGTGGTATCCTGCTATGACTACAGCATTGCATACTGACTGCAGTGGTATCCTTCTATAACTTCAGCATTGCATACTGACTGCGGTGGTATCCAGCTATGACTACAGCATTGCATGCTGACTGTAGTTGTATCCTGCTATGACTACAGCATTGCATGCTGACTGTGGTGGTATCCTGTTATGACTATAGCAGTGCATGCTGACTATGGTGGTATCCTGCTATGACTACAGCATTGCGATGCTGACTGTGGTGGTATCCTGCTATGATTACAGCATTGCATGCTGACTGTGGTGGTATCCTGCTATGACTACAGCATTGCGTTCTGACTGTGGTGGTAACCTGCTATGACTACAGCATTGCATGCTGACTGTGGTGGTATCCTGCTATGACTACAGCATTGTATGCTGACTGTGGTGGTATCCTGCTATGACTACAGCATTACATGCTGACTGTGGTGGTATCCTGCTATGACTACAGCATTGCATACTGACGGTGGTGGTATCCTGCTATGACTACAGCATCGCATGCTGACTGTGGTGGTATCCTGCTATGACTACAGCATTGCATACTGACGGTAGTGGTATCCTGCTATGACTACAGCATTGCATACTGACTGGGGTGGTATCCTGCTATGACTACAGCATTGCATGCTGACTGCCGTTGTATCCTGCTATGACTTCAGCATTGCATGCTGACTGTGGTTGTATCCTGCTATGACTATAGCAGTGCATGCTGACTATGGTGATAACCTGCTATGACTACAGCATTGCATACTGACTGTGGTGGTATCCTGCTGTGATTACAGCATTGCATCCTGACTGTGGTAGTATCCTGCTATGACTACAGCATTGCATGCTGACTGGTGGTGTCCTGCTATGACTACAGCATTGCATACTGACTGTGGTGGTATCCTGCTATGACTACAGCATTGCATACTGACAGTGGTGGTATCCTGCTTTGACTACAGCATTGCATACTGACTGCGGTGGTCTCCTGCTATGACTACAGCATTGCATGCTGACTGCCGTTGTATCCTGCTATGACTTCAGCATTGCATGCTGACTGTGGTTGTATCCTGCTATGACTATAGCAGTGCATGCTGACTATGGTGATATCCTGCTATGACTACAGCATTGCATACTGACTTTGGTGGTATCCTGCTGTGATTACAGCATTGCATCCTGACTGTGGTAGTATCCTGCTATGACTACAGCATTGCATGCTGACTGGTGGTGTCCTGCTATGGCTACAGCATTGCATACTGACTGTGGTGGTATCCTGCTATGACTACAGCATTGCATACTGACAGTGGTGGTATCCTGCTATGACTACAGCATTGCATACTGACTGCGGTGATCTCCTGCTATGACTACAGCATTGCATGCTGACTGGTGGTTTCCTGCTATGACTACAGTATTGCATGCTGACGGTGGTGGTATCCTGCTATGATTACAGCAGTGCATACTTACTGTTGTACCTGCTATGATTACAGCAGTGCATACTGACTGGTGGTACCTGCTATGATTACAGCAGTGGAAACTGCTGTTGTGGTACCTGCTATGATTACAGCACTGCATATTGTCGTGGTACCTGCTATGATTACAGCAGTGCATACTGACTATGGTGGGACCTGCTATGATGACAGCATTGCATACTGACTGTGGTGGTATCCTGCTATGACTACAGCATTGCATGCTGACTGTGGTTGTATCCTGCTATGACTACAGCATTGTATGCTGACTGTGGTGGTATCCTGCTATGACTACAGCATTGCATGCTGACTGTGGATGTATCCTGCTATGACTACAGCATTGCATGCTGACTGTGGTGGTATCCTGCTATGACTAGAGCATTGCATGCTGACTGTGGTTGTATCCTGCTATGACTATAGCAGTGCATGCTCACTGTGGTGGTATCCTGCTATGACTACAGCATTGCATACTGACGGTGGTGGTATCCTGCTATGACTATAGCATCGCATGCTGACTGTGGTGGTATCCTGCTATGACTACAGCATTGCATACTGACGGTAGTGGTATCCTGCTATGACTACAGCATTGCATACTGACTGCGGTGGTATCCTGCTATGACTACAGCATTGCATGCTGACTGCCGTTGTATCCTGCTATGACTTCAGCATTGCATGCTGACTGTGGTTGTATCCTGCTATGACTATAGCAGTGCATGCTGACTATGGTGATATCCTGCTATGACTACAGCATTGCATACTGACTGTGGTGGTATCCTGCTGTGATTACAGCATTGCATCCTGACTGTGGTAGTATCCTGCTATGACTACAGCATTGCATGCTGACTGGTGGTGTCCTGCTATGACTACAGCATTGCATACTGACTGTGGTGGTATCCTGCTATGACTACAGCATTGCATACTGACAGTGGTGGTATCCTGCTATGACTACAGCATTGCATACTGACTGCGGTGGTCTCCTGCTATGACTACAGCATTGCATGCTGACTGGTGGTTTCCTGCTATGACTACAGTATTGCATGCTGACGGTGGTGGTATCCTGCTATGATTACAGCAGTGCATACTTACTGTGGTACCTGCTATGATTACAGCAGTGCATACTGACTGGTGGTACCTGCTATGATTACAGCAGTGGAAACTGCTGTTGTGGTACCTGCTATGATTACAGCAGTGCATATTGTCGTGGTACCTGCTATGATTACAGCAGTGCATACTGACTATGGTGGGACCTGCTATGATGACAGCATTGCATACTGACTGTGGTGGTATCCTGCTATGACTACAGCATTGCATGCTGACTGTGGTTGTATCCTGCTATGACTACAGCATTGTATGCTGACTGTGGTGGTATCCTGCTATGACTACAGCATTGCATGCTGACTGTGGATGTATCCTGCTATGACTACAGCATTGCATGCTGACTGTGGTGGTATCCTGCTATGACTAGAGCATTGCATGCTGACTGTGGTTGTATCCTGCTATGACTATAGCAGTGCATGCTCACTGTGGTGGTATCCTGCTATGACTACAGCATTGCATGCTGACTGTGGTGGTATCCTGCTATGACTACAGCATTTCATGCTGACTGTGGTGGTATCCTGCTATGACTACAGCATTGCATACTGACTGCAGTGGTATCCTTCTATAACTTCAGCATTGCATACTGACTGCGGTGGTATCCTGCTATGACTACAGCATTGCATGCTGACTGTAGTTGTATCCTGCTATGACTACAGCATTGCATGCTGACTGTGGTGGTATCCTGCTATGACTATAGCAGTGCATGCTGACTATGGTGGTATCCTGCTATGACTACAGCATTGTGATGCTGACTGTGGTGGTATCCTGCTATGACTACAGCATTGCATGCTGACTGTTGTGGTATCCTGCTATGACTACAGCATTGCGTGCTGACTGTGGTGGTATCCTGCTATGACTACAGCATTGCATGCTGACTGTGGTCGTTTCCTGCTATGACTCAAGCATTGCATGCTGACTGTGGTGGTATCCTGCTATGACTACAGCATTGCATGCTGACTGTGGAGGTATCCTGCTATGACTACAGCATTACATGCTGACTGTGGTGGTATCCTGCTATGACTACATCATTGCATACTGACGGTGGTGGTATCCTGCTATGACTACACCATTGCATGCTGACTGTGGTGGCATCCTGCTATGACTACAGCATTGCATACTGACGGTAGTGGTATCCTGCTTTGACTACAGCATTGCATTCTGACTGCGTTGGTATCCTGCTATGACTACAGCATTGCATGCTGACTGCCGTTGTATCCTGCTATGACTTCAGCATTGCATGCTGACTGTGGTTGTATCCTGCTATGACTATAGCAGTGCATGCTGACTATGGTGATATCCTGCTATGACTACAGCATTGCATACTGACTGTGGTGGTATTCTGCTATGATTACAGCATTGCATACTGACTGTGGTGGTATACTGCTTTGACTACAGCATTGCATGCTGACTGGTGGTGTCCTGCTATGACTACAGCATTGCATACTGACAGTGGTGGTATCCTGCTATGACTACAGCATTGCATAATGAATGCGGTGGTCTCCTGCTATGACTACAGCATTGCATGCTGACTGGTGGTTTCCTCCTATGACTACAGTAATGCATGCTGACGGTGGTGGTATCCTGCTATGATTACAGCAGTGCATACTTACTGTGGTACCTGCTATGATTACAGCAGTGCATACTGACTGGTGGTACCTGCTATGATTACAGCAGTGGAAACTGCTGTTGTGGTACCTGCTATGATTACAGCAGTGCATATTGTCGTGGTACCTGCTATGACTACAGCAGTGCATACTGACTGTGGTGGGACCTGCTATGATGACAGCATTGCATACTGACTGTGGTGGTATCCTGCTATGACTACAGCATTGCATGCTGACTGTGGTTGTATCCTGCTTTGACTACAGCATTGCATGCTGACTGTGGTGGTATCCTGCTATGACTACAGCATTGCATGCTGACTGTGGTGGTATCCTGCTATGACTACAGCATTGCATGCTGACTGTGGTGGTATCCTGCTATGACTACAGCATTGCATGCTGACTGTGGTAGTATCCTGCTATGACTACAGCATTGCATACTGACAGTGGTGGTATCCTGCTATGACTACAGCATTGCATACTGACTGCGGTGGTCTCCTGCTATGACTACAGCATTGCATGCTGACTGGTGGTTTCCTGCTATGACTACAGTATTGCATGCTGACGGTGGTGGTATCCTGATATGATTACAGCAGTGCATACTTACTGTGGTACCTGCTATGATTACAGCAGTGCATACTGACTGGTGGTACCTGCTATGATTACAGCAGTGGAAACTGCTGTTGTGGTACCTGCTATGATTACAGCACTGCATATTGTCGTGGTACCTGCTATGATTACAGCAGTGCATACTGACTATGGTGGGACCTGCTATGATGACAGCATTGCATACTGACTGTGGTGGTATCCTGCTATGACTACAGCATTGCATGCTGACTGTGGTTGTATCCTGCTATGACTACAGCATTGTATGCTGACTGTGGTGGTATCCTGCTATGACTACAGCATTGCATGCTGACTGTGGATGTATCCTGCTATGACTACAGCATTGCATGCTGACTGTGGTGGTATCCTGCTATGACTAGAGCATTGCATGCTGACTGTGGTTGTATCCTGCTATGACTATAGCAGTGCATGCTCACTGTGGTGGTATCCTGCTATGACTACAGCATTGCATGCTGACTGTGGTGGTATCCTGCTATGACTACAGCATTTCATGCTGACTGTGGTGGTATCCTGCTATGACTACAGCATTGCATACTGACTGCAGTGGTATCCTTCTATAACTTCAGCATTGCATACTGACTGCGGTGGTATCCTGCTATGACTACAGCATTGCATGCTGACTGTAGTTGTATCCTGCTATGACTACAGCATTGCATGCTGACTGTGGTGGTATCCTGCTATGACTATAGCAGTGCATGCTGACTATGGTGGTATCCTGCTATGACTACAGCATTGTGATGCTGACTGTGGTGGTATCCTGCTATGACTACAGCATTGCATGCTGACTGTTGTGGTATCCTGCTATGACTACAGCATTGCGTGCTGACTGTGGTGGTATCCTGCTATGACTACAGCATTGCATGCTGACTGTGGTCGTTTCCTGCTATGACTCAAGCATTGCATGCTGACTGTGGTGGTATCCTGCTATGACTACAGCATTGTATGCTGACTGTGGAGGTATCCTGCTATGACTACAGCATTACATGCTGACTGTGGTGGTATCCTGCTATGACTACATCATTGCATACTGACGGTGGTGGTATCCTGCTATGACTACACCATTGCATGCTGACTGTGGTGGCATCCTGCTATGACTACAACATTGCATACTGACGGTAGTGGTATCCTGCTTTGACTACAGCATTGCATTCTGACTGCGTTGGTATCCTGCTATGACTACAGCATTGCATGCTGACTGCCGTTGTATCCTGCTATGACTTCAGCATTGCATGCTGACTGTGGTTGTATCCTGCTATGACTATAGCAGTGCATGCTGACTATGGTGATATCCTGCTATGACTACAGCATTGCATACTGACTGTGGTGGTATTCTGCTATGATTACAGCATTGCATACTGACTGTGGTGGTATCCTGCTTTGACTACAGCATTGCATGCTGACTGGTGGTGTACTGCTATGACTACAGCATTGCATACTGACAGTGGTGGTATCCTGCTATGACTACAGCATTGCATAATGAATGCGGTGGTCTCCTGCTATGACTACAGCATTGCATGCTGACTGGTGGTTTCCTCCTATGACTACAGTAATGCATGTTGACGGTGGTGGTATCCTGCTATGATTACAGCAGTGCATACTTACTGTGGTACCTGCTATGATTACAGCAGTGCATACTGACTGGTGGTACCTGCTATGATTACAGCAGTGGAAACTGCTGTTGTGGTACCTGCTATGATTACAGCAGTGCATATTGTCGTGGTACCTGCTATGATTACAGCAGTGCATACTGACTGTGGTGGGACCTGCTATGATGACAGCATTGCATACTGACTGTGGTGGTATCCTGCTATGACTACAGCATTGCATGCTGACTGTGGTTGTATCCTGCTTTGACTACAGCATTGCATGCTGACTGTGGTGGTATCCTGCTATGACTACAGCATTGCATGCTGACTGTGGTGGTATCCTGCTATGACTACAGCATTGCATGCTGACTGTGGTGGTATCCTGCTATGACTACAGCATTGCATGCTGACTGTGGTAGTATCCTGCTATGACTACAGCATTGCATGCTGACTGGTGGTGTCCTGCTATGACTACAGCATTGCATACTGACTGTGGTGGTATCCTGCTATGACTACAGCATTGCATACTGACTGCGGTGGTCTCCTGCTATGACTACAGCATTGCATGCTGACTGCCGTTGTATCCTGCTATGACTTCAGCATTGCATGCTGACTGTGGTTGTATCCTGCTATGACTATAGCAGTGCATGCTGACTATGGTGATATCCTGCTATGACTACAGCATTGCATACTGACTGTGGTGGTATCCTGCTATGATGACAGCATTGCATACTGACTGTGGTGGTATCCTGCTATGACTACAGCATTGCATGCTGACTGTGGTTGTATCCTGCTTTGACTACAGCATTGCATGCTGACTGTGGTGGTATCCTGCTATGACTACAGCATTGCATGCTGACTGTGGTGGTATCCTGCTATGACTACAGCATTGCATACTGACTGCGGTGGTATCCTGCTATGACTACAGCATTGCATGATGACTGTGGTTGTATCCTGCTATGACTACAGCATTGCATGCTGACTGTGGTGGTATCCTGCAATGACTACAGCATTGCATGCTGACTGTGGTGGTATCCTGCTATGACTACAGCATTGCTTGCTGACTGTGGTGGTATCCTGCTATGACTACAGCATTGCATGCTGACTGTGGTCGTTTCCTGCTATGACTCAAGCATTGCATGCTGACTTTGGTGGTATCCTGCTATGACTACAGCATTGTATGCTGACTGTGGTGGTATCCTGCTATGACTACAGCATTACATGCTGACTGTGGTGGTATCCTGCTATGACTACAGCATTGCATGCTGACTGTGGTGGTATCCTGCTATGACTACAGCATTGCATGCTGACTGTGGTGGTATCCTGCTATGACTACAGCATTGCATGCTGACTGTGGTAGTATCCTGCTATGACTACAGCATTGCATGCTGACTGGTGGTGTCCTGCTATGACTACAGCATTGCATACTGACTGTGGTGGTATCCTGCTATGACTACAGCATTGCATACTGACTGCGGTGGTCTCCTGCTATGACTACAGCATTGCATGCTGACTGCCGTTGTATCCTGCTATGACTTCAGCATTGCATGCTGACTGTGGTTGTATCCTGCTATGACTATAGCAGTGCATGCTGACTATGGTGATATCCTGCTTTGACTACAGCATTGCATGCTGACTGTGGTGGTATCCTGCTATGACTACAGCATTGCATGCTGACTGTGGTGGTATCCTGATATGACTACAGCATTGCATACTGACTGCGGTGGTATCCTGCTATGACTACAGCATTTCATGATGACTGTGGTTGTATCCTGCTATGACTACAGCATTGCTTGCTGACTGTGGTTGTATCCTGCTATGACTATAGCAGTGCATGCTCACTGTGGTGGTATCCTGCTGTGACTACAGCATTGCATGCTGACTATGGTGGTATCCTGCTATGACTACAGCATTGCATGCTGACTGTGGTGGTATCCTGCTATGACTACAGCATTGCATGCTGACTGTGGTGGTATCCTGCTATGACTACAGCATTGCTTGCTGACTGTGGTGGTATCCTGCTATGACTACAGCATTGCATGCTGACTGTGGTGGTATCCTGCTGTGACTACAGCATTGCATGCTGACTGTGGTGGTATCCTGCTATGACTACAGCATTGCATGCTGACTGTGGTGGTATCCTGCTATGACTACAGCATTGCATGCTGACTGCGGTGGTCTCCTGCTATGACTACAGCATTGCATGCTGACTGGTGGTTTCCTGCTATGACTACAGTATTGCATGCTGACGGTGGTGGTATCCTGCTATGATTACAGCAGTGCATACTTACTGTGGTACCTGCTATGATTACAGCAGTGCATACTGACTGGTGGTACCTGCTATGATTACAGCAGTGGAAACTGCTGTTGTGGTACCTGCTATGATTACAGCACTGCATATTGTCGTGGTACCTGCTATGATTACAGCAGTGCATACTGACTGTGGTGGGACCTGCTATGATGACAGCATTGCATACTGACTGTGGTGGTAACCTGCTATGACTACAGCATTGCATGCTGACTGTGGTTGTATCCTGCTATGACTACAGCATTGTATGCTGACTGTGGTGGTATCCTGCTATGACTACAGCATTGCATGCTGACTGTGGATGTATCCTGCTATGACTACAGCATTGCTTGCTGACTGTGGTGGTATCCTGCTATGACTACAGCATTGCATGCTGACTGTGGTTGTATCCTGCTATGACTATAGCAGTGCATGCTCACTGTGGAGGTATCCTGCTATGACTACAGCATTGCATGCTGACTGTGGTGGTATCCTGCTATGACTACAGCATTTCATGCTGACTGTGGTGGTATCCTGCTATGACTACAGCATTGCATACTGACTGCAGTGGTATCCTTCTATAACTTCAGCATTGCATACTGACTGCGGTGGTATCCTGCTATGACTACAGCATTGCATGCTGACTGTAGATGTATCCTGCTATGACTACAGCATTGCATGCTGACTGTGGTGGTATCGTGCTATGACTATAGCAGTGCATGCTGACTATGGTGGTATCCTGCTATGATTACAGCATTGTGATGCTGACTGTGGTGGTATCCTGCTATGACTACAGCATTGCATGCTGACTGTGGTGGTATCCTGCTATGACTACAGCATTGCATACTGACTGCAGTGGTATCCTGCAATGACATCAGCATTGCATACTGACTGCGGTGGTATCCTGCTTTGACTACAGCATTGCATGCTGACTGTGGTGGTATCCTGCTATGACTACAGCATTGCATGCTGACTGTGGTGGTATCCTGATATGACTACAGCATTGCATACTGACTGCGGTGGTATCCTGCTATGACTACAGCATTGCATGATGACTGTGGTTGTATCCTGCTATGACTACAGCATTGCTTGCTGACTGTGGTTGTATCCTGCTATGACTATAGCAGTGCATGCTCACTGTGGTGGTATCCTGCTGTGACTACAGCATTGCATGCTGACTGTGGTGGTATCCTGCTATGACATCAGCATTGCATACTGACTGCGGTGGTATCCTGCTTTGACTACAGCATTGCATGCTGACTGTGGTGGTATCCTGCTATGACTACAGCATTGCATGCTGACTGTGGTGGTATCCTGATATGACTACAGCATTGCATACTGACTGCGGTGGTATCCTGCTATGACTACAGCATTGCATGATGACTGTGGTTGTATCCTGCTATGACTACAGCATTGCTTGCTGACTGTGGTTGTATCCTGCTATGACTATAGCAGTGCATGCTCACTGTGGTGGTATCCTGCTGTGACTACAGCATTGCATGCTGACTGTGGTGGTATCCTGCTATGACTACAGCATTGCATGCTGACTGTGGTGGTATCCTGCTATGACTACAGCATTGCATGCTGACTGTGGTGGTATCCTGCTATGACTACAGCATTGCTTGCTGACTGTGGTGGTATCCTGCTATGACTACAGCATTGCATGCTGACTGTGGTGGTATCCTGCTGTGACTACAGCATTGCATGCTGACTGTGGTGGTATCCTGCTATGACTACAGCATTGCATGCTGACTGTGGTGGTATCCTGCTATGACTACAGCATTGCATGCTGACTATGGTGGTATCCTGCTATGACTACAGCATTGCTTGCTGACTGTGGTGGTATCCTGCTATGACTACAGCATTGCATGCTGACTGTGGTCGTTTCCTGCTATGACTACAGCATTGCATGCTGACTGTGGTCGTTTCCTGCTATGACTCAAGCATTGCATGCTGACTTTGGTGGTATCCTGCTATGACTACAGCATTGTATGCTGACTGTGGTGGTATCCTGCTATGACTACAGCATTACATGCTGACTGTGGTCGTATCCTGCTATGACTACAGCATTGCATGCAGACTGTGGTGGTATCCTGCTATGACTACAACATTGCATACTGACGGTGGTGGTATCCTGCTATGACTACAGCATTGCATGCTGACTGTGGTGGTATCCTGCTATGACTTCAGCATTGCATACTGACTGCGGTGGTATCCTGCTATGACTACAGCATTGCATGATGACTGCCGTTGTATCCTGCTATGACTTCAGCATTGCATGCTGACTGTGGTTGTATCCTGCTATGACTATAGCAGTGCATGCTGACTATGGTAATATCCTGCTATGACTACAGCATTGCATCCTGACTGGTGTTATCCTGCTATGACTACAGCATTGCATGCTGACTGGTGGTGTCCTGCTATGACTACAGCATTGCATCCTGACTGTGGTGGTATCCTGCTATGACTACAGCATTGCATACTGACAGTGGTGGTATCCTGCTATAACTACAGCATTGCATACTGACTGTGGTGGTCTCCTGCTATGACTACAGCATTGGATGCTGACTGGTGGTTTCCTGCTATGACTACAGTATTGCATGCTGACGGTGGTGGTATCCTGCTATGATTACAGCAGTGCATACTGACTGTGGTACCTGCTATGATTACACCAGTGCATACTGACTGTGGTGGGACCTGCTATGATGACAGCATTGCATACTGACTGTGGTGGTATCCTGCTATGACTACAGCATTGTATGCTGACTGTGGTGGTATCCTGCTATGACTACAGCATTGCTTGCTGACTGTGGTGGTATCCTGCTATGACTACAGCATTGCTTGCTGACTGTGGTGGTATCCTGCTATGACTACAACATTGCATGCTGACTGTGGTGGTATCCTGCTATGACTATAGCATTGCATGCTGACTGTGGTTGTATCCTGCTATGACTATATGAGTGCATGCTGACTATGGTGGTATCCTGCTATGACTACAGCCTTGCATACTGACTGTGGTGGTATTCTGCTATGACTACAGCATTGCATACTGACTGTGGTGGTATCCGGCTATGACTACAGCATTGCATGCTGACTGGTGGTATCCTGCTATGACTACAGCATTGTGATGCTGACTGTGGTTGTATCCTGCTATGACTACAGCATTGCATGCTGACTGTGGTGGTATCGTGCTATGACTACAGCATTGCTTGCTGACTGGTGGTATCCTGCTATGACTACAGCATTGCATGCTCACTGTGGTGGTATCCTGCTATGACTACAGCATTGCATACTGACTGCAGTGGTATCCTTCTATAACTTCAGCATTGCATACTGACTGCGGTGGTATCCTGCTATGACTACAGCATTGCATGCTGACTGTAGTTGTATCCTGCTATGACTACAGCATTGCATGCTGACTGTGGTGGTAACCTGCTATGACTATAGCAGTGCATGCTGACTATGGTGGTATCCTGCTATGACTACAGCATTGTGATGCTGACTGTGGTGATATCCTGCTATGACTACAGCATTGCATGCTGACTGTGGTGGTATCCTGCTATGACTACAGCATTGCGTGCTGACTGTGGTGGTATCCTGCTATGACTACAGCATTGCATGCTGACTGTGGTCGTTTCCTGCTATGACTCAAGCATTGCATGCTGACTGTGGTGGTATCCTGCTATGACTACAGCATTGTATGCTGACTGTGGTGGTATCCTGCTATGACTACAGCATTGCATGCTGACTGTGGTGGTATCCTGCTATGACTACAGCATTGCATACTGCCGGTGGTGGTATCCTGCTATGACTACAGCATCGCATGCTGACTGTGGTGGTATCCTGCTATGACTACAGCATTGCATACTGACGGTAGTGGTATCCTGCTATAACTACAGCATTGCATACTGACTGCGGTGGTATCCTGCTATGACTACAGCATTGCATGCTAACTGCCGTTGTATCCTGCTATGACTTCAGCATTGCATGCTGACTGTGGTTGTATCCTGCTATGACTATAGCAGTGCATTTGGACTATGGTGATATCCTGCTATGACTACAGCATTGCATACTGACTGTGGTGGTATCCTGCTATGATTACAGCATTGCATCCTGACTGTGGTGGTATCCTGCTTTGACTACAGCATTGCATGCTGACTGGTGGTGTCCTGCTATGACTACAGCATTGCATACTGACTGTGGTGGTATCCTGCTATGACTACATCATTGCATACTGACAGTGGTGGTATCCTGCTATGACTACAGCATTGCATACTGACTGCGGTGGTCTCCTGCTATGACTACAGCATTGCATGCTGACTGGTGGTTTCCTGCTATGACTACAGTATTGCATGCTGACGGTGGTGGTATCCTGCTATGATTACAGCAGTGCATACTTACTGTGGTACCTGCTATGATTACAGCAGTGCATATTGTCGTGGTACCTGCTATGATTACAGCAGTGCATTCTGACTGTGGTGGGACCTGCTATGATGACAGCATTGCATACTGACTGTGGTGGTATCCTGCTATGACTACAGCATTGCATGCTGACTGTGGTTGTATCCTGCTTTGACTACAGCATTGCTTGCTGACTGTGGTGGTATCCTGCTATGACTACAGCATTGCATGCTGACTGTGGTGGTATCCTGCTATGACTACAGCATTGCATGCTGACTGTGATGGTATCCTGCAATGACTACAGCATTGCATGCTGACTGTGGTGGTATCCTGCTATGACTACAGCATTGTGATGCTGACTGTGGTTGTATCCTGCTATGACTACAGCATTGCATGCTGACTGTGGTGGTATCGTGCTATGACTACAGCATTGTATGCTGACTGTGGTGGTATCCTGCTATGACTACAGCATTGCATGCTGACTGTGGTGGTATTCTGCTATGACTACAGCATTGCATACTGACTGCAGTGGTATCCTTCTATAACTTCAGCATTGCATACTGACTGCTGTGGTATCCTGCTATGACTACAGCATTGCATGCTGACTGTAGTTGTATCATGCTATGACTACAGCATTGCATGCTGACTGTGGTGGTATCCTGCTATGACTATAGCAGTGCATGCTGACTATGGTGGTATCCTGCTATGACTACAGCATTGTGATACTGACTGTGGTGGTATCCTGCTATGACTACAGCATTGCATGCTGACTGTGGTGGTATCCTGCTATGACTACAGCATTGCGTGCTGACTGTGGTGGTATTCTGCTATGACTACAGTATTGCATGCTGACTGTGGTCGTTTCCTGCTATGACTCAAGCATTGCATGCTAACTGTGGTGGTATCCTGCTATGACTACAGCATTGTATGCTGACTGTGGTGGTATCCTGCTATGACTACAGCATTGCATGCTGACTGTGGTGGTATCCTGCTATGACTACAGCATTGCATACTGACGGTGGTGGTATCCTGCTATGACTACAGCATTGCATGCTGACTGTGGTGGTATCCTGCTATGACTACAGCATTGCATACTGACGGTAGTGGTATCCTGCTATGACTACAGCATCGCATACTGACTGTGGTGGTATCCTGCTATGACTACAGCATTGCATACTGACGGTAGTGGTATCCTGCTATGACTACAGCATTGCATACTGACTGTGGTGGTATCCTGCTATGACTACAGCATTGTGATGCTGACTGTGGTTGCATCCTGCTATGACTACAGCATTGCATGCTGACTGTGGTGGTATTGTGCTATGACTACAGCATTGTATGCTGACTGTGGTGGTATCCTGCTATGACTACAGCATTGCATGCTGACTGTGGTGGTATCCTGCTATGACTACAGCATTGCATACTGACTGCAGTGGTATCCTTCTATAACTTCAGCATTGCATACTGACTGCTGTGGTATCCTGCTATGACTACAGCATTGCATGCTGACTGTAGTTATATCCTGCTATGACTACAGCATTGCATGCTGACTGTGGTGGTATCCTGCTATGACTATAGCAGTGCATGCTGACTATGGTGGTATCCTGCTATGACTACAGCATTGTGATACTGACTGTGGTGGTATCCTGCTATGACTACAGCATTGCATGCTGACTGTGGTGGTATCCTGCTATGACTACAGCATTGCGTGCTGACTGTGGTGGTATCCTGCTATGACTACAGCATTGCATGCTGACTGTGGTCGTTTCCTGCTATGACTCAAGCATTGCATGCTGACTGTGGTGGTATCCTGCTATGACTACAGCATTGTATGCTGACTGTGGTGGTATCCTGCTATGACTACAGCATTACATGCTGACTGTGGTGGTATCCTGCTATGACTACAGCATTGCATGCTGACTGTGGTGGTATCCTGCTGTGACTACAGCATTGCATACTGACGGTGGTGGTATCCTGCTATGACTACAGCATCGCATGCTGACTGTGGTGGTATCCTGCTATGACTACAGCATTGCATACTGACGGTAGTGGTATCCTGCTATGACTACAGCATTGCATACTGACTGCGGTGGTATCCTGCTATGACTACAGCATTGCATGCTGTCTGCCGTTGTATCCTGCTTTGACTTCAGCATTGCATGCTGACTGTGGTTGTATCCTGCAATGACTATAGCAGTACATGCTGACTATGGTGTTATCCTGCTATGACTACAGCATTGCATACTGACTGTGGTGGTATCCTGCTATGATTACAGCATTGCATCCTGACTGTGGTGGTATCCTGCTTTGACTACAGCATTGCATGCTGACTGGTGGTGTCCTGCTATGACTACAGCATTGCATACTGACTGTGGTGGTATCCTGCTATGACTACAGCATTGCATACTGACAGTGGTGGTATCCTGCTATGACTACAGCATTGCATACTGACTGCGGTGGTCTACTGCTATGACTACAGCATTGCATGCTGACTGGTGGTTTCCTGCTATGACTACAGTATTGCATGCTGACGGTGGTGGTATGCTGCTATGATTACAGCAGTGCATACTTACTGTGGTACCTGCTATGATTACAGCAGTGCATACTGACTGGTGGTACCTGCTATGATTACAGCAGTGGAAACTGCTGTTGTGGTACCTGCTATGATTACAGCAGTGCATATTGTCGTGGTACCTGCTATGATTACAGCAGTGCATACTGACTGTGGTGGGACCTGCTATGATGACAGCATAGCATACTGACTGTGGTGGTATCCTGCTATGACTACAGCATTACATGTTGACTGTGGTTGTATCCTGCTTTGACTACAGCATTGCATGCTGACTGTGGTGGTATCCTGCTATGACTACAGCATTGCATGCTGACTGTGGTGGTATCCTGCTATGACTACAGCATTGCATACTGACTGTGGTGGTATCCTGCTATGACTACAGCATTGCATGATGACTGTGGTTGTATCCTGCTATGACTACAGCATTGCATGCTGACTGTGGTTGTATCCTGCTATGACTATAGCAGTGCATGCTCACTGTGGTGGTATCCTGCTGTGACTACAGCATTGCATGCTGACTGTGGTGGTATCCTGCTATGACTACAGCATTGCATGCTGACTGTGGTGGTATCCTGCAATGACTACAGCATTGCATGCTGACTGTGGTGGTATCCTGCTATGACTACAGCATTGCTTGCTGACTGTGGTGGTATCCTGCTATGACTACAGCATTGCATGCTGACTGAGGTCATTTCCTGCTATGACTCAAGCATTGCATGCTGACTTTGGTGGTATCCTGCTATGACTACAGCATTGTATGCTGACTGTGGTGGTATCCTGCTTTGACTACAGCATTACATGCTGACTGTGGTGGTATCCTGCTATGACTACAGCATTGTATGCTGACTGTGGTGGTATCCTGCTATGACTACAGCATTGCATGCTGACTGTGGTGGTATCCTGCTATGACTTCAGCATTGCATACTGACTGCGGTGGTATCCTGCTATGACTACAGCATTGCATGCTGACTGCCGTTGTATCCTGCTATGACATCAGCATTGCATGCTGACTGTGGTTGTATCCTGCTATGACTATAGCAGTGCATGCTGACTATGGTAATATCCTGCTATGACTACAGCATTCCATCCTGACTGGTGTTATCCTGCTATGACTACAGCATTGCATGCTGACTGGTGGTGTCCTTCTATGACTACAGCATTGCATACTGACTGTGGTGGTATCCTGCTATGACTACAGCATTGCATACTGACAGTGGTGGTATCCTGCTATGACTACAGCATTGCATACTGACTGCGGTGGTCTCCTGCTATGACTACAGCATTGGATGCTGACTGGTGGTTTCCTGCTATGACTACAGTATTGCATGCTGACGGTGGTGGTATCCTGCTATGATTACAGCAGTGCATACTGACTGTGGTACCTGCTATGATTACAGCAGTGCATACTGACTGGTGGTACCTGCTATGATTACAGCAGTGCATATTGTTGTGGTACCTGCTATGATTACACCAGTGCATACTGACTGTGGTGAGACCTGCTATGATGACAGCATTGCATACTGACTGTGGTGGTATCCTGCTAGGACTACAGCATTGCATTCTGACTGTGGTGGTATCCTGCTATGACTACAGCATTGCTTGCTGACTGTGGTGGTATCCTGCTATGACTACAACATTGCATTCTGACTGTGGTGGTATTCTGCTATGACTACAGCATTGCATGCTGACTGTGGTTGTATCCTGCTATGACTATAGCAGTGCATGCTGACTATGGTGGTATCCTGCTATGACTACAGCATTGCATACTGACTGTGGTGGTATTCTGCTATGACTACAGCATTGCATACTGACTGTGGTGGTATCCGGCTATGACTACAGCATTGCATGCTGACTGGTGGTATCCTGCTATGACTACAGCATTGTGATGCTGACTGTGGTTGTATCCTGCTATGACTACAGCATTGCATGCTGACTGTGGTGGTATCGTGCTATGACTACAGCATTGCTTGCTGACTGGTGGTATCCTGCTATGACTACAGCATTGCATGCTGACTGTGGTGGTATCCTGCTATGACTACACCATTGCATGCTGACTGTGGTGGTATCCTGCTATGACTACAGCATTGCATACTGACTGTAGTGGTATCCTGCTATGACTACAGCATTGCATGCTGACTGTTGTGGTATCCTGCTATGACTACAGCATTGCATACTGACTGCAGTGGTATCCTGCTATGACTTCAGCATTGCATACTGACTGCGGTGGTATCCTGCTATGACTACACCATTGCATTGCTCGGGGCTGGTGCAGGAAGTGGAATCCCCGTCATGGTTGTTCAAGACCATTGTCATCGCCATCTCGTCGTCATCACCATGTCCTCGTTGTCGTCTCCGTCTTCACCATCCCGGGGTGCGGACATTATTTCCCCCTCTATCAGCCCATGGGGGGCTTCCATTTTATGGGAGTCTGCGATTTTGCATTGATTTCCGCAAGCAGAACACATTTTCTGTGGCGGACGCATATCCACTCCCTTGGATGGATGACTCCTTGGATGCTTTGTTGTGTACACGGTTCTTTTTAACCCTCGATTTGTTGTCCGGATTTTGGCACTTGCCTTTGGATGAAGAATCCAAGCCTAAAACCATGTGACTTTACCGAAAAAACTAAGAATATACCCCAAGGATTGTTCCAAGTTAATTGCCTCCCTATGGGGCTGCAATCGGCTTCTGCCACATTCCAGCAGCTTATGGAAATGGTCTTGGCAGGTCTTCAATGGGACTTGTGCCTCATTTACCTGGACGATGGCATTGTATTCGGGGACACATTTCAGGAGCATATTCTTGGTTCTTTTGGTAAAATCACGTAGATAGAAAAATATAAATAAGAAAATTTTAATACATTTTTTTAAAAAATAATAAAAATAATGATGAATTAAATATTATGAAAGCAAAAAAACACAATGAAAATAAAAAATAAAAATAGTAAAATAAAATTATAAATAAATTAAAAAGAATAAATGCAAAAAACCTAAGACGTTTCTATCACAATACAAGTGTTCTTCATCAGGCGGAGAGAAAAGAGGCGGCAAGCCTCCAAATGTATAAGGGTTCCAAAGTGAGTGGGCGGGGGACGAGAGCTGCGCAAGCAACACGCTAATGCAGGAGCTTGTGCAGCGCAACCAGCATGGGCGGGGTAGCCAGTCAGCCAGCGGTAATATAGGAGCAGACAATGGGGGGGAGGAAGGGGGCAGAGATAGGGGGAGAGGATGGTGGAGGGGGGGGGTCAGAAATAGGGGGGGAGCAGGGGGTAGAGATGGGGGGGGCATTTCAACTCGCTCCACACATCCACACTACTGACGGTAAAGGTTGACAAGAAAACACAAGTCATGACCCAAAGTGGTTGATGACATCTTTCCAATGATTGCTGGGTTTAAAACCGTCGTCTCGGTTGAAATTGTGACTGTGTCTGTATATATGGATGGCTTCGTGAACGAATCTTTGTTGATAGTCAGTCGGCTTGGAAAGTACCATTGTCTTAGAGAAATCAATTTCATGTGAGCCAGCTGCATTAAAGTAATGATCAGCCACGACAGAAGTATTGGTCCTGTCGTGTTTGAGATCTGCCTTATGTTCAAGAACACGGTCAGAGACATGTTGCTTAGTTTCCCCAATGTAACTGCTGCTACAAATACAGCTTAGTTTGTAGACGTCGGGATATTGCATGTCAGGAATTTTGTCCTTCACAGATGGGATCAGGTCACAAATTTTATGCACTGTGTTAAATCGAACCTGGATCTTGTGTTTGTTCATTATTTTGGAAATATTTTTGGTTACCCCTGCTATGTATGGCAAGGTGATGGTTTTGATTGGATCCTCAGATGGCTCCTTCACGGTTGGGGTGATGGCTTTGTGGATAGTGTAGTCAGAATATCCATTCGCCTTGAGAGCTTGGTGTACGTGCTTGAGTTCACTGGTCAGGTGTTCATGGTCGGGGATACATTGAGCTCTATGGTGTAGCGTTTTGATGAGGGCATTTTTCTGGGATGGATGGTGGTGGGAATCAGGTTTACTTTCGTGTAGACAGAGTGGCTCATTGAGCCATCTGGTCTCATGCCATCTTTTTCTATCTCCATAGTGAATTTGTTTGCTGGGTGTATGGAATTGATGTGGTTGAGGAATTATTTCAGAGCTGGTCGGCCATGTGGCCAGATGACAAACGTGTCATCCACGTACGTCTTCCACAAAGACGGGCGTAGAGTGGATGCCTGGATGGCGTCCGTCTAAAATTTTTCCATTCAAATGTTGGCCACAACCGGAGATGAGGGAGAACCCATTGGGGTGCCTTCAGTTTGTTTGTAGAATGGTCCATTCCAAGTGAAGACTGTATTGGTGAGGCAGTGTCTCACCAGGGCTGTTACATCAGCATTCAGTCCTTGTTGGACCAAATCTTCAATTATTGCAATGGTATCGGGCACAGGAACTTTGGTGAACAAAGAAACTACATTGAAACTAACGAGCAAATCACCTGGGGACAGTGAAACCAGGTGAGCTGAGTTAAGAATAGAAGAGGTGGTCTTGCCAGTGAATGGCTGCAAGGTCTCCGACAGATATCGGGCCAGTTTGTAGGTGCGTGAGTCAATGGTGGAGACGATGAGACGAAGGGGTATACCTTCTTCATGGATTTTTAGTAAGCCATATTTTAATTTGTAATTTACATTTAATTTTACAATTTTAACTTTTTATTTTTATTGTTTTTTTCTTTTCTTTTATTATTATTATTTTTTTTTTATTTCTTTTTGTTTCTATATACGTGATTTTACCGAAAGAACCAAGAATATGAATTCCTGCAGTCACGAACGTTTTAAGTCAAAGTTTCAGGAGCATTTATAAGCATCTGCGGTTCGTGTTTGTCTCAGAGTCCGTAAAACTTTGCTAATGCTGAAGCGTGACTTCTATTGGCCCGGTATGATGGATCATGTATACTACATGGTGAAATGTTGTACTGACTGCACACGCCACAAGCCACTATCACAAATATCACGGTGTCTCAAATTAACGAGCTAGTCAAATTAGATGTTCTCGGGCCATTCCCACTACTCAGAGGGGAAAACATTTCTCCTGGTCGGGGTGGAATATCTTTCCCGGTGGCCGATGGCATGGCCTCTGCCAGACCAGTCGGCCACATCCATTGTGGACAAATTTCTGCACGTCTACGTAATGGATAAAGGAGCTCCTGAACAACTTATTACAGATCAGGGGTGGAATTTTTCTTCTAAATTGTTATGGGAGGTGTGTGACTCGCTGGGTACAAGAAAAATTAGAACTTCGCTCTACCATCCTCAGACGGATGGGATGGTGGAACGCTTGCACAGGACTCTTATGTCCATGTTGTGCCAAAGAGTTAATGAGGTGCAGTTGGACTGGAATTTGCACATCCCCGGTGTCCTGGCTGCATATAGATTGGCCCATCATGCTTTAACAGGATTCTCCCCGTTTAA
Source organism: Petromyzon marinus (assembly GCF_048934315.1). Classification (NCBI taxonomy): domain Eukaryota; kingdom Metazoa; phylum Chordata; class Hyperoartia; order Petromyzontiformes; family Petromyzontidae; genus Petromyzon; species Petromyzon marinus. The sequence goes on from NW_027423275.1 coordinate 92,852, forward strand.
TATCATGTACAGGAGGGAGAGTGATCCCCCCATGGAAGCACAGTTGGGCATGGACTTGGGTAAAAAGAGGGCCGTCATGCCCATGCCCATGCAGGTCATGCTTAGGCGTTTGAAGGAGGCGCGGGAGGCGTCTCAGGAAAATTCGGCCAAACGGCAGCATGCAAATGAGAAGTTCGTGGGGCAACGGGAGTCCGGGGCCCCATGGACAACTGGGGACAAGGCGTCGTTGCATTGTCCCCAGGTGTCCCTGGGTATGTCCCCTAAATTATACTGGCCGTTGCAGGGCCCTGTTGAGGTGATCAAGGTCAAGAGGCCGCAGTTTGTGTATATACAGGTCGGTCGCCATCGCTATTTTGTGCACCCGTCACGGTTAAAACCCTATGTTCCACCCTATTAGATAGTTCATCTCCATCTCCAGAGCGGCGGGCGTCGGATGTGTCCGACGAGTCGGGGCGACTGAGCCCAGAAGCTGAAGTCCAGGGATCCCCCGGCAGCGCTTCCGTGTGAAGGACCGTGCATGGAAGCCCAGTTGCCATCTTCTTCTCCCAGGGAGGAGCCGCACCCTTTAGGCCATTTGTGATGTTCCGGTGGTTCCCAGCGCGCAAGTTCCTGCTCGTGGTGGGGGACTGGCGTCGAGGACTCGCTCCAAGAGTGCTTCGTTTGCGCTGAACAGCTCCCTTCCCATCACGACAATTGTGTTCCGACGTCATCCGGCTGGTGGCCACCACCGCAAGCCAGACTGCAGCTTCCGGTTGATCTGGGATCCACCCTAATGCTCGTGACTGCGGCGTGCCTGCGGACGTCATGAATTGTTGCACTTCCCTCACGGTTCTGGTTAAATAATTACGGGGTCTTGTTGCTGATGTCCGCTAACCCCTGTTAAAGTAATTATGTTAGCCGAGACAGCTGTTTTTTTTTTTTTCATGGGGGAGGGGTGATGTAGGGGTATAGCTCTGGCTGCTGGTGGCCACCCGCGTGCGCGGGTGAAACAACCACTGGTTCCCGCGTGGGCGCGGCGGTGGAAGGCGACCCATCCGCCTGCAGCCCCTGCGCTGCGGATCCTCCGGCGGGTGCAGCCAGCCCAATTTGGATGATCAGCTGTGCAGCAGAGGAGAACAGTTGTCCGAGGCACCCGGTGAGTTCGCGTGATCCCTCGTCGGCCGCTGCCTCAGGACACATGGCCGGGTTCCCGGATTCCGGGGCTGTTAAGGGGATAACGTTTCTGTTATCATCGTCCTCTGAGGACACTACACGTGGGTTCTTCCACGTCGCTGCTTTCAATATCAATATTTTTTTTCTTTCCGTTTCTAGCACCAAATGTAGTGACTCAACTCGGAGACAGTAAGACTTTGAGGCACTTATTTTATTTCAAAAGGACCTTCAGGATGACACACACCTGACGTGGGTGAACACTATTATTATTAAGTCTGTCTATTGTCAGCAACCACTACTCAGTTAGAACTGTTGGTAGGCTGTCTGACTAGCCGCGTCCCATGATGGTGAAGATGGAGACGACGACGAGGAGATGGTGATGACGACGAGATGGTGACGACGATGTACTTGAGAAGCACGATGGGGATCCCACTTCCAGCAACAGCCCCGAGGTCCAGCTGAGAGAATGACGATGTGCTCTATATTTTTGAATTGAGAAAGCTCAAAGTGCTCATCCTTACCGATGTTGCTAGTAGGTGACTTAGCGTTTTTAAGGATTGCAGCGATTTCCGATCTTGCCACGTCTGCAGTAATATGTCCCAAACCCTTAAGGTCTCCTTAGACCTGGGCAATTATATCATCAACTGGGATGTGTTTAGGGGTGACTGCAAAATTCAACCCTTTGGCTAGAACCGATTTTAGGCTGTCGGAAATTGGACTGTTACTCTGAATGATAACAATCGTGTCAACCTCTAACTTTGTTGTAGCTGATGTTTTCACGGAAAAATTTGTGACAGATGCCATACAGGCATGCACTGTATGTCCGTCCTTGTGGAAGAGGTACGCAGATGACACGTTCGTCATCTGGCCATGTGACCGACCAGCTCTGAACCAGTTCCTCAACCAATTCCATACACCCAGCCATCAAATTCACCATGGAGGTGGAAAAGGATGGCAAGTTACCATTCTTGGATGTTTTAATCGAAAAGAGACCAGATGGCTCAATGGGACACTGTCTACAGGAAAGCCACCCATATGAATGCCTACCTAAAACCTGACTCCCACCACCATCCATCCCAGAAGAATTCCCTCATCAAAACTCTACACCATAGAGCTCGATGTATTTCCGACCATCATCTCCTAGCCAGTGAACTGGAACACGTACACCAAGCTCTCAAGATGAATGGATATTCAGACTACACAATGCTTAAAGCTATCACCCCAACCGCTGAGAAAGAACCATCTGAGGACCCAATCAATACCGTCACCTTGCCATACATAGCAGGGGTCACCAAAAATATTTCCAAAATCATTCATAATCTGCGAAGGATGTGATCTCTGACATGCAATACCCCGGCGTCTACAAACTAAGCTGTGTCTGTGGCAGTAGTTACATTGGGGAAACTAAGCGACATGTCTCGGACCGTGTTCGGGAACATAAGGCAGATCTGAAACATGGTAGGACCAATACCTCGGCTGTGGCTGATCACTGTTTAAATGCGATGAGCTCACACGAAATTGATTTATCCAAAACGAAAGTACTTTGCAAACCCACCGGCTATCACCAAAGATTCGTTCATGAAGCCATCCAGATATATAGACACAGACACAATTTCAACCGAGAATATGGGTACAAACTGAGCAATCATTTGAAGGACGTTATTAACCAGTTCAAGTCATAACTGGCTGTGATGTTTCCATCCTAGCTTCCGATGTTAGTTGTTATTTTCGACTTTCTGATTTTACATTAATAGGTTAAATGTCTCACACTAACACAGCCACCATCACTCACGTCCTCGACATCGCGGCGGCTTTGCAATCTTACATTAACATGCTAATCTCTCACATTACAATAGCCACCTCTGTGCCCTCGGCGTGGAAGTCGCCCTCCCATCTTACATTAACATGCAAATTTCTCATTTAACATCACTAGCCCCGCCCACTTTGTTTGTGACCCTTGGGCTACACCCATTTCAAACCTATAAAAAGTCTGCCTCAGCAGCTTTCCCCCTCCTTTTTCCTCCTGATGACGATTGCTTATGTTGCGATCGAAACGTCATAGTTTTTTGTTTTATAATTTTGTTCTGCGTGACTTTACCAAAAGATACTCTTTGGTTCTTTCGAAAAGGAACGTAGGTATAAAAATAAAAAAATAAAAATTATATATCACGACGTTTCGATTGCAACACAATCGGTCATTCTCAGACAGAAAAAAATAATCCAGCAATGGAACTGAAGAACCAGCGGGCCATACCTACGTAACTTTTACCGAAATAACCAAAAAGTATGGATTCCTGCAGTCACGAAAGCTTTAAGCCATGGTTTATGCTCCTTAATAAATGAAGACACCAAAACGTCTTGACCGCTTACGACGTATGGTGCCTCGTCAGCAGCATCGGGCTCCCTTGAATCAGTGTTGGTGAACTGCCGATATTACACAGACTCTCGTCTTGAAATGGGGGATGAGTTGAGAAAATCTAGAAATCCCCGTGGAGGACAAATAGAGTGGACTTTGAACGTTGGAATGTAAGCTCGTGGATTATTGCATTGCGCGGGTGCATGGGGATATTGCGGGGACAGTGGCTTCCACACAGAACTTCGATGTGGGGTCTATCTCCGTTAGATTATTGGGCAAGTTGTAACACAGGGGCGCGTTGAATATGGAAGACTACATACTCTAATCTCCGCTAACAGATTATATCCTCATGTTTGCGTCAGGATAAACAATTCATACATTACAGCCTACGGTGCTACACATTTCAGGTTGCGGTAGTGCTATGGTTAACGTGCTGTGATACAAACCCGGCAATCCAGGTTCGATTCCCGTTCACGGTCAACACCTGCGATGGTTATCTGAACCGGTCCCGGGCCTTCCCTTGGTCGACTTAGCCTTAAATGAGTACCTAGTGCAGTTTGTAGTAAGCTTCGCCACTGAGGAGACAAAGGCGGCTGGGAATGGTGCTGTTAAGGCTTCAGCGGGGATCTTTGTCTTTGTTTGCTACACAGCATAGGTCGGCCTCTGTAGAGGAGGCAGAGGAGCAGGCTCGTGAAGGACGCTACTGGGCAGTGCCAGGGTAGGTGCACTGTGAGTCTATTGGGCAGTTGGAGGCCGTCACCCTCTAACAACAGCAGAGGTTGGAGGAGCAACGCTCAGAACTAGCATCATCAGGCGGCAGCAAGCATTGTGTATAAATTCACCTGTTTTGGTCTTAAGGAAAATCGTGCAAAATAGAGAAAAGGTAAGAAAGTCACAAAACATAAATACATAACCAAACAAATTATGAAGTCCAAATTTGCAACACTGAATGCATTCTTGGGGCAAGGCAGCAAAACAAAAAACAATAGTCCCAGATTTCGATTTAAAGCTTTCATGACTGCAATGATTCATCTTCTTTGGTTCTTTCGGTAAAGTCACGTAGAATGAGAATAAAATAATAAATTGATAAAATAAAATGACACAATAATATTCTCATCAGAAGGCCGATGTGTTGTGGCCGAAACGTCGTGAGAATATTATTGTGTTATTTTATTTTTCGATTTAAAGCTTTCGTGACTGCAATGATTCATCTTCTTTGGTTCTTTCGGTAAAGTCACGTAGAATGAGAATAAAATAATAAATTGATAAAATAAAATAACACAATAATATTCTCACGACGTTTCGGCCACAACACAAGCGGCCTTCATCAGGTGAAGGGAGCGAGACTGTCTGGTAGGACAGCGCTGGAGTGAGAGAGCCACGTTCAGATCACGGCTTTTAAGCTGTGTGAGAGGAACAAAGAGCCCTCAAATTTCCGTACCACGGATAGCTACGGGCCCCGTTCAGACGGACGAGTTCGTCCATGGTCGGAACAGAGGAGGGGGAGAGACAGCTGCGAAGCCCTAGTATACTCCATGTTGTAAACCATACCATTAACCGTGGTGTGAGAGGTATTAAGAGGCAATGCTGGTGAAAGAGCTGCGGTCTGAAGGTCATCGTAAAATTACAATTAATTAAGAACAGAAATGATTTAACACATCTTTCCAGTGGTTACTAAGCCTGAATCCATCTTCTCGGTTGAAATTGTCTCTGTGCTTGTATATGTGAATGGCCTCTTGAACGAATCTCTCATGGTAGCCAGTTGGTTTGCAAAGAACCTCCGTCTTGGAGAAGTCAATGTCATGTGAGCCCACTGAATTGTAACAGTGATCTGCCACGGCAGAGGAGTTCGTCTTACCGTGTTTCAAGTCTGCTTTATGTTCGCGGATGCGGTCCGAGATATGTCTTTTGGTTTCTCCAATGTAGCTACTACCACAGAGGCACTTTAGTTTGTAAACGCCCGGGTACTGTATGTCTGGAAGAGCATCTTTTACAGATGGAACTAAATCACGGATTTTGTGTACTGTGTTGAATCGGACCTGGATCTTGTGTTTATTCAGGATTTTGGAGATCTTTTTAGTGACCCCTGCAATGTAGGGTAAGGTGATGGTTTTGAGTGGCTCCACAAGAGGATCCTTCTTCATGACTGGAGTGATGGCTTTGCGGATTGTGTAGTCGGAGTAGCCATTAGCCCTGAGAGCCTGGTGTACGTGCTTGAGTTCACTGGTAATGTGTTCCTGGTCGGAAATGCATTGGGCTCTATGGTATAGAGTCTTGATGAGGCAGTTCTTCTGGGATGGATGGTGGTGGGAATCCGGTTTCAAGTAAGCATCTGTATGGGTAGCTTTCCTGTAGACAGAGTGGCTCATTGAACCATCATGTCTCCTTTTAATTAAGACATCCAGAAAGGGTAGTTTGCCATCTTTTTATCAATTTATTATTTTATTCTCATTCTACGTGACTTTACCGAAAGAACCAAAGAAGAATAGTCCCAGACTTCACCAAAACAACAACACACTGCACATGAACATTGAACTATCGATGCATGAGGGGCAAGGATCAAGGATACAAATCACATCTGCAATTTCTTTTGTGTCCAGCAACTCCGATTATAACGTTTGGTTCCGTACTATGCAAAATTAGTTAAATGTACAACAGTTATAGTCTGCAACGTCAAAGGCTTGGTCACCTATTCATATTTTTGTTTGAGGAAGAGTTAAATGGAAATTTGATGCACGTCTTATGTTTCTTGGGTTAATGAATTAGCTAAGTGCAACACAGATTTGCCAATACGGGTTTTATGAAAGACCAGGGCCCACTTTAGATGTCTTCTTGCATCAAGGCGATGTGAGACTGGATTGTAAGATGTTTAAGTCGAGGGAACACCTAGCCTGGCATGCAATCGGTGTGTTTGGTAGCTGCACGACTATCTGATGAGCTCTCGGGTTGGAAAACGCGTGGCGCATCGTGCCAATGCGCGACGTTTCGCCTGCCCAGTTCCTCAGGAAGCTCGCTCGCTCCAGGCACGTGGGGCGCAACATTCATGCGGTACAACAAATAAAAGATCCCCCGCGTAGGCTTAACAGACCGTTGGGGCAAGTGCTGTTATGGAGCACCGCCTATGAAGGCCAGCACGGCACGTGGGGTTGGGTGGCCAGCACCACCCCCGGCCGCCTTTGTCTCTCCCGAGTAGCGATGTTTACACATCGCACCAGGTACTCATTTGAGGCTGAGTCGAAATTTGAATCAGACGCTATCCAGACTTCCACCCTCAGACCTTCCCTGTGAAAGAGATATGTGGATGACACTTTCGTCATTTGGCCACATGGCCTCCCAGCTCTGAACCTTTTCCTACACCACATCAGTTCCAGACATCCCGCCATCAAATTCACCATGGAACTGGAGAAAGATGGCAAGCTACCATTCTTAGATGTTCTGTTTGAGATGAGATCTGATGGCTCATTGGGGCATTCTGTCTACAGGAAACCCACCCACACAGATTCCTACTTGAAACCTGATTCCCACCACCACCCAGCCCAAAATAATTATCTCATCAAAACCTTATACCATAGGGCTCATTGCATTTCGGACCAACACCACCTGACCAGTGAATTAAAACATATACACCTGGCCCTCAAAAGGAATGGTTACTCTGACCGTACCATCCGCCAAGCTGTCTCTCCCTCCATACAGAAACAACCACTTGATACTCCGGTGAAAACCATCACACTTCCATATATAGCAGTTGTTACTAAAAATATTTCCAAAATTCTAAACAAACACAAGATCCAGGTCCGGTTCAATACAGTACACAAAATTCGTGATCTGATCCCATCTGTGAAGGATGTCATTCCTGATTTACAGTACCCCGGGGTTTACAAATTGAGTTGTACCTGCGGTGATTGCTACATCGGTGAGACAAAGCGACATGTCTCTGACCGAATTCGCGAGCACAAATCATATTTGAAACACGGCAAAAGAATTATTCTGCCGTGGCTGATCACTGTTACAACGCTGTGGGGGATCACGATATAATTTTCTCCGATACCAAGGTTCTTTGCAAACCCACGGGCTTTTATCAGAGATTTGTTCATGAAGCAATTCAGATCTACAAACACAGACACAATTTCAACCGAGAGGATGGTTTCAAATTAAGCAACCATTGGAAAGATGTTCTAAATCGAACTAAACATTAAACTAATTTCAATGGTACAGTATAGTTTTCAAGTAGTGGTACCCCAAACTTTCGCAGCTCTTATAAAATCCCCCTTTTCACACCATCAATAGGTAAACTCCCCCCCCCCCCCCCGCGCCAAACTGCGAGTCCACCGGCACGTACACCACCTCTTTCCTAAAATCCGCCAATCAAATGCTTGCTTTTTATGCTAATTTCTTTGTCAGAACACCTTGTTTGCTCGCACACAGGTCCGATGTCTGAGCGTGGTTGTGTTTCGCTAAATTCTCCTGTTTGATGAGTACTAGGTGCCTCGGTGAACGTATATGCTCTAAATTTAACATAGCTATTTCTGCGAGCAGTTACAAGCTAATCACTCAGCTATTTCAATGCTAAATTCGATGCTAATTCCTTTGTCAAAGGGTACCTCTGCGGATGTGTATACTTTAACTTAGCTATTTCAATGAGCCATTTCAATGCTAAATTATATGGTAATTCCTTTGTCAAGGCACTTGTCCTTTTTCTTCTCACACAGCTTAAAGGTCGTGATCTAAGCGTGGCTTCTTCCACTCCAGCCTAATTCCTTTGTCAAGGGGTACCTCTGCGGATGTGTATACTTTAACTTAGCTATTTCAATGAGCCATTTCAATGCTAAATTATATGCTAATTCCTTTGTCAAGGCGCGTGGTCTTTTTCTTCTTACAATGTAAAGTTAAATTTTAATGTGCAACGTCTGGCACTTTTCTTGCTGTTGTTTAAACCGAGCTTGGAAATTTATATACTTTTGAAATATGAACTTGTATACTTTATCTATGTTATATATTCATTCTTGGTGCTTTGCTTACCTTTCCTCTACTTTGCACTCCTATTCGTGTTTTTGCATTGTTGTAACTTTTTGACTGGCCCCTTTGGGACACCTTTGAAAAAGAGCTTGAGAGCTCATCGGATTTCTCCAGGATAAATAAAGATTCTGATTCTGAACTAATTTCACCACAAAATGTATTTATATGAAAAAAATACCGTCGAGGCCGTGAAATCGTCGTGCCTCCTCGTAATGCGAGAAACTGAGATTTACCTGAGGGGGGCCACGGTGACAAGATGTTAACTCCCTCGATTGGTATACAGAAGACCGTGGGTTTGATCCCGACTGTGACGCCTGCTGCATATTTGGAGTTTGCATGTCTTTCTCCCTGTGGTCGAGTGGATTTTTCTCCGGGTCCTCCAATTTTTCCCTCCACATTTAGAATCAATATGCCTTTAGAGTATTTGGCTGCTATAAATTCGCACGTGATAAGTTACTTCATTGTGCTATAATTTGTGGTCAGCTCATTTATAAAAAGAGCTGTACAGCTTAATGGGACTTACCAGGTAAAATAAAAAAATAGTGAGTCAGTTAGATTAGTCCCGACAATGCTCCTATCGGGTGCACAGGGCACAGCGAGGCAACCAGAACAGGTGATGAGTCATCACACGAATCTGATTCTCGTCTACTCTTGCATATGGCAGCAATCGGCTCGGGAGCTCAGGAACTGGATGCCAATGTCAAGGTCTGCTAGCCACGAGAGGACTGCAGGAGAGAATTTGTGTAGTGTTATTCCTCCTCCATTGAAGGAGTGCAGACAACAGTGGTTTAATAACAGTCAGCACAAAGCATTACACTACTAATAATACTCATCTACAATTAGCTCGTAATCCACAGGAATTAGCAGTTAATCCACTTTAAATTTCCTCGTAATCAATATTTACTTATATCCAGGAAAGCCACATTGAGTGGAAAGACTCATTTTAAGGAGGGGCTTGCTGATGCTACATTGAGTTTTTATTTTAAGTTGTTCATAGCCAATAAATGATCAGCTGTGTTTATCATTATACGCAAGTGGGAGCAAACCCAATAACCTGGTGAAAACCCACGTGTTGCACGAGGCAACGTTCAATCCCGGTTCAGATTGAAACAGATGGCGATTAGTCCACTTGATGTATCGCCCTCTCCTGACGAGCCAGGGTAAGGCACTTCCTCGAAGCCCACGGGAAGGGAGTTTCACGACATCATCTGTGGGTAATCCACCAACCCTCCCTGCTGCCTCTATAGTGCTGGATTACCGGGGACGTGCGAAGCCGCCACCACCCGGTTCTCTCTCATATGTACGATGTTACATATGGACACAGTCATCGTGGTAATGTTTATTGCAGGGCAGACCGGTATCCATCAACATCACGAACCCACTGCGTGAGGCTATTTCAGCAAGAAGACCGTCCCTCTGCAGAGCAAGGGTCGTGCTCATCAAGATGCTCCTCGTGACTCATCGCCTGCTGAGGAGTTCCCACTCTGTGACTGTGCGCCCGATAGCAGCATCGCCGCCGGGACTCCTTTGGGGTGATGTATCTAGCAATGTAAAAGGAAATGGTGTTTCCCTGCCTCAAGGCCATCTCTGTGAAACATAATAAACACAGAGTGGGAATTGTGACTCGGCTCACGTGAAACATTCACAGATGGCATCTTTATTCAGAGCAGGTGAAATACAACGATCATAGGCGATGCTGACAAGGGCAGCCCTTTAAAAAGATAGATTTTAACAGCAAGACTTAAAAATATTGGGAAATATACAACATAATTAGGTGTTTGTTGATCTTCTTTGGCACCGTACGTAGCCAACCGTGCTAATCGGAGGTGCGGGGGAAGGACAACAAACTACCGAAAGAACCAAGAATATATTATATGCATTGTCTTTGAAACTGGTTGGTCCACACCAGAGACAGCTTTCTTTGGAGCCTAGTCTCAAACAGTGTTAATGCAGACAAGATTCCTTGCTAAAGGTTTCACTTTGGTGTTTTAACATCTTAACACCTATATTCTTTTTGATTTAAAGCTTTCGTGACTGCAGGAATTCATATTCTTGGTTCTTTCGGTAAAGTCACATAGAAGGGAAACAATCAAATTATAAAAATATAAAACAATAAAATTCTCAAGACGTTTCGACTGTAACACAAGCAATTATCATCATGATGATTGTTTTATATTTTTATTCTTTTATTGTTTCCCTTCTACGTGACTTTACCGAAAGAACCAAGAATATTAATCCCTGCAGTCACGAAAGCTTTAAATCAAAATCTTAACACTTGTTTTGTTGCCAGATAAAGGGGAAAACCTATTCTCATATTTTGGTACTGGCAAAGGAAAAAAAGCCGTTCTAAAGAAATTCGATTTTAATCTAATTTATGATTTAAAAGTGCATAGCTTCAGTGGATTCATAATATCGGAAGGAAAAACGTTTCAGACGGTGGCAGAAGCGCATGGGGATGGATATTTAAACATGCGTTTAGATTATTAAGATAATTTGGCTGCTATACATTTGGCTGCTTTTCATTTCCACATGATAAGCCAACTTCGTGAAGCTATCATTTGTGGCCAGGTTGCTTCTGAAAAAAGAAGCTAATACTTCAATGGGCTTTACCTGGTAAATTAAATATTGTTTATTTTCCTTTCACGATAGGAGTGCAATTTTTTGTAGTGATTTGTTTACCTTTCCTATACTTTGCACTCCTATCGTGTTTTGTATTGTTTGTTGATGTAACGCTTTGACCTACCCCTAATGGACATCTGTGAAAAAGAGCTTCATAGCTCATCGGATTCCTCCTGCAATATACATAAATATTCGGATTTTGATGTGATAGGCACTCGTGCAGAAATTGGTGAACGGCAGTGAATTGATGAGAAGTTAAAGGCAGATTGTGAGAGCATAACGCGAGAGACACACAATATGGCGGGAGACAGAGAGAGAGACACACGCAAGACAACGTTCTCCCATACAAGCTTCAACAGACTGTTGAAGGTTGTATGGGTGAAGGCTGGCACGAGCAACACCACATCCGGCCGCCTTTGTCTCACCAGTGCTGATGTTTTACACACCGCACCCGATACTCGTTTTAGTCCGAGTCGACATAGGGGAGGCCCAGTACGGGTTCAGATATTCGTCACCCGATATTGGAGGTGAGCGGAAATCGATCTCGTGTTCACTGTTCCGCGGCTCCAAATGCATACAGACATGCGCACGCACATACCCCCAGTAGAATGTGAACTCAATTCGTCTCACGTGAACGTGAATGGATAAGGGGATGTTGACTTATAAACAACCTGGCTCGGTGAGAAGCCTTATCGAGGTGATTAGAGGAACGTGATTTGATTATCCCTGCAATTGCAAAGCTCACAAAGTGTATCGATTGGGATGAAGTCCGCGCACCTGCCTTGACATTCATCCCGCGATAGCGTTCAGCCACAGCAAGGGGCAATCCTTAATTGCCTCATCGTTGTTTAATTCCGCAATCGCGGTCGGGGGTATGTGGGGAGCGTGTTGGACTTTGACCATTCCTAACCACGTTGGTGAAGGACAACGGTGAGTATAGGTGAGAGGGCGAGTTGCACAGTCACCCAGGGCCCCCGTGGTCCATGTCCCTTCTCAAAGGTTTCTCGAAGGTTCTGCCACCACCTCCTCCTGATCCAAAAACAGTGTTCTTCACTCATTTTCAGAGGGAGGCTACTTCAGCCGATGTTGACATCAGTCTGAGAGCCGCCACACCGCCTCACCTGCAAAGGGTGTTTTCATATCCATGTGCTGTCAGGGGTCACACTGAAGGCCACCTGGGGCCGCCATTGGCCCGTGGGCCTTGAAATGAAGAACACTGCTCTTACCGATCCCAATCGTCCTACTGTGACCGCCTTAGCGGGGTGGCTGCCCATAGTAATTGGCACGTTTTGTTTAGGTGACAAACCTTGCTGATTAGCTGTGTCGGGTGGTGGTGGGTTAACGACACATTTATATTTACGCGAAATAATCAAAAAAAAACTTTACTATGCGGTACACAGTTGCTTCGCAGCTAAAAATGCCCCACGGTTCAGTGCGACTCGTATGGATAAATAAGAAAGCAACAAAAACAAATTAATCGGTTCCATATTTCCCCATCATCCCGTTCTCCCCGCGGGTCCCTCAGCCCTGCGGAGCGCTGACGGCCTGGCAAGTGGGATGACGAATCGCCTATGAATCACCGCACACGCGGCAGGCTGTGGATTCGTCTCGCAGGTCACGAAGCTCAGCCACGCAAGCAAACGACAGCTGTCCGTGTTCGGACTCGTCTCTTAGTCCTCCTGCGCTCGGAGCACGAACAGTAATCTGCACGAGGTTCGTGGGTTAGATCCCGACTCCATCGAGCGGAGCGCCGGGCGGATGTAATGCGTTAAGTTGACAGTAGGGGGCACAGGTGGTACATCTGCCAGTCATCTAATTCAGTCAGCCCATGGCCCCTGGGTCTGTCCCGTGACCTTCAGTATATTTTGAGTTTATGTCTCACTCTCTCGCCCCGTGGTCGCGTGCATTTTTTTTCGGGTCCTCTGGTTTTTCCCTCCTCATTCAGAATCAACAATGTGCGTGTAGTGTCTGCCTGCAATACAATGTCCACACAATAAGCCACTTTGTGGAGCTATCATTTGTGGCCAAGTCTATTCTGAAAATAGCTAATAAGTCAGTGGGCCTTACCTGGTAAATTAAATAGCTTTTTTTAGTTTTTCATTTATTGATACATTTATCTTGAGTGATTTGCTTACTCCAATCGTTTAAGTTTCTGACCCATCCCTACTGGACATCTCTGAAAAATATCTTCATAGCTTATCATATTTCTCCAGGATAACTAAAGATTCTGATTCTGATAATAAAACGCAAAGACTGAGGTTATATATATACATACACGCACATCTAGGAAATAAGCATCTTGGCAAAATAATTACGTTGATAGGAGCACATTTAAAAGTTAGAGCGATTTTAAATGAGCCGTGGTCAGTCTTCTCTATTCGTTATTTCCATCTTTTCGGTGTCGCTATCTATGCCAATTAATAATGATTATAATTATTACTATTATTAGACGTCTGCCGGACTTCCGTTTAAGCCGTTTAATTTCATTTGTTCGACAAATAATCCCGCATAGCCAGTTATGTTATCCAGATAGTTTCTGTAGCAACGGCCTACATCAGCCACTAACAGTGGAGTAATTGTGGTTGGAGTGGAGAGGCGCCCAGCCAGCAGCCAGCCAGGAATCTCGAGGTATGGATCATCATTAATCGTGCTTTTGGAATGATTCACCTTCATCCAAGGTGTCATCACTTCGCCACTGCAGATGTTAGCCGTGTCTTGCTATCTAACTCGGCTCGGCGGGTTGTTATTTTAATGTGCCAGGCGCGGCACCACCACTCCAACATCCTTCTCCATTCTACCGCGGTCTACCGATTCTGAGACGCACATTTAGCTTGTGCATTTTAAAGCAAAAGTTATAATCCAGGAGACGTCCACATGTAAGAGCACGACCCGCAGCTTCGTGTAGAGTGAGCGAGGAGGCTCGTTAAGGATGCTACTGTGCAGTGCCAGGATACGTGCACCTAGAAAACGCTATTGGGAAGTTTGAGGCAATCGTCCTCCAACAACAGCGGAGGGCAGAGGAGCGACGCTCACAACAATGAGCGGATAACCGGGTCGAAAAAAATACAGGAAGTTGGCACAATAGGAGGCACAGGTGGTGCATCTGCCAGTCATCTCAGTCAACCCATGGCACCTGGGTCTGTCCTGTGACCTACTGTTAGAGGGTCTTCGACAATTCACGTGGCCTCAAAGTGCACATCGCCCGGCACAAGTGTCATGGTAACGTCACCACCACTTAGTGGCGAATGGCGACTTTTTGTTATTGTGAAGAGCAGCGCTCGGCGCTACGAACTTGGTGACCCGAGTTCGATTCCTGCTCACGGCCTCCCCTAACTTCGACTCAGCCTCACATTATTACCCGGTACGGTGTAATGTGTTAACATGGCCACTGTAGAGATAAAGGCGTCCGGGCGTGGTTCTGGCCACCCAACCCTCGTGTGCTGTGTCAGCCTTCATTGGTGCTCGCTTACAGCACTTTCCCCAACAGTCTGTTCAGGCTATACGGGCGATGTTTGTCTTGTGTGAGGCCAAATATGTATGTTTTTGGATTCGTCTTATAATTTGGAGAAGCATGCAATACGTTGAAAGGCGTTCGTCAAGTCTGGACCTATAACGACCTGGACCTCAGTGCAATAAAGGTCACAGAGACCGTGGCGCAGTGCACAAACCACTGCAAAGACAAAGACTCATGTATAGCCTCTATGAGGCTGTTGGGACAAGTGCTGTTAGCAAGAAGTACCGATAAAACCCGGTACCACCACACCCGGCCACCTTTGTCTCTCCAGTGCTGCTGCTTTATACACACATACACCGTACCATCCTACTCATTGGAAGCTGAACTCTGTTCCACCGTGCATTAACAACAGCCGCCATCCGCCATTAAGTGGTGGTGACGGCACCACGGCGCTTGTCACAGGCTAAGTGCACTTTGAGTCGACTTGCAGTGTGGGAGGCTTGCTACTGGTAGGAGTCCCAGGACAGGCCCAGGTGCTATGGGTTGACTGCTGTGCCAGCTGGGTGCAGGAGGAGTTCACGGGACAGACCCAGGAGCGGTGGGTTGACTGAGATCACTGGCAGAGGCAACGCCTGTGCTCCCCACTGTGTGCGTATGAATTCAAATATTGTACCGTACTTTGCTTCCTCTCCACGTTTATACAATGTTCACCTACCTCCACCAACCCGGTTTGGTCAGCGTGGTGAAGTATGGTCAATTAACCTCCTCTACAACACACTCGTTAACAACAATGCATTGAAAGGACATGTATATAATTGTCGACGTTTCGAGCAATGCTCCTACTTCATAGCAGGTAAACAGATATAGTGGGTACCGAGGGTTTGAGACCAGTGCTGGCTGACACCATGGGGGCCTCCTGACAATCACACAGCACAGTACAGCATTAGAACACGTAATTTGTCAATTGCATGAACGTGAAATATCGTAAAATCGAACTTTGTAAATAGAGAGATACTTGAACATGAAGCAGGCCACCTCCATAACCTTCTTCCATTCCTCTCTGAAGGCCTCACCTCTTTTTAATAGCCCATCCCCTTCCTCTTCCCTTTTTACCGTTCCATTTTGTTCCGTTCCTTCCCTATATCTCTTGCATGAAGCCACATGTCCTCTGTTCGGGACACTCATTCCTCGGCCCTTGCACTGCCCTTGCCATATAAATCACTTTGTTTTTGTTACAGCTTTTAAATGTTGGAAAGCGTGCCTTGACCAAAGGTGCTCTATAAATATAGAAAAGGATAGGATCCCAGCTATGACCACATCCAGCACCTACATCACACAAATGTACTATCCCCATGTTAACAATAATTAGTAACTATATATGACCACAAACCTATTGAGCAGAAGTTATTTCTGGGCAGTATTCGGGTTACGAACCTAGTTCGTTCCTGAGACCTGTTCGAAATTCGAACGGTTCGTAAGCCGGCAGTTCAGTTTGCAATTGCAAGTTCGCATTTTAAATCAATATTTTTATTTTTTTATATATTTCATGGAAGTGGGCGTTCGTAAGTCGGACACTCGCAAGTCGAGGACTGTCTGTTTACTTTGGGTTAGATGGTTTGAGTATAAAGGCAATATTCAGATATACTCTCCACCATCCGTCAGAGCAAATCAAATCAAGTGGTCACGTGGGAACCAATACCAATTAATTTGTTTTTTTACAATCCGTCTTTGAATCGTTGGTGACCGGGCTGAGGCCATCAGCTAACTATACCGGGAGAGCCCTGCCAGTCACAGGCAGGGTGCCACGGTGACTAGGAGATGTTAACTACCTCGCCTGCTATGCCTGTTGTATGCTATGCCTGTTTGGAGATTGCATGCCTCTTTCTCTTCGTGGTCGCTGGGATTGTTCTCCATATTTGGTATCAAAGTGCGTTAAGAGTATTTGACTGCTGCTACAAATGTACACGTGATTAATGATCCACTTCGTTGAGCTATTATTTGTGGCCAGGTCGCTTATTTTAAAAAAAAGCTGTATATATCTTAGTGGACTTTACCTGGTAAAATAAAAATAAAAGTTTAGTTTCAGTAGCCGGGGTTGAACCCAGCTTCTCAATGGTACCAGTCCAGCGCTGATCTTTGAGCAACCTGGCTACCTCTCTAATTGTCGACACGACGACTATGCGATGTGGCATTATTTCAAGCGGTTGGTGCATACGCATTTATTTATTTGGATGTGGCAATGCTAAAGTGAGTGGTGCAGTATTGATTAGCGCGCTAAACTGTGAACCCAGCGATATGTAGATTTGGAGGTTGGTTTACTCCAGATAAGAATGCAAATTACACCAACGACCGAGTTCAAACGGCTGGAAGTCGTATGGGGCGCTGTTGCGCAATCTGTAGGTGGCAGGCTGTCTCAATCGCCTGGAGGGGTGATTCATTGCAGGGCTGCGCCACTATCTATATGCAAGCAGTCGAGAATACATGACTGATAACGGCTTGCAAAAGTTCAGTAAACTATATTTGTGCAAAGTAAAAAACAATAGGCAATAAAGTGCATATAATCAGTACGTGCCGTGTTACCACATTGTATGTTAATTTACTTAAATAGCATCGTGCAAATATGTTCTCCTACAAACGAACTCTATTCTCATTGCCATGGACTAAAACGTAATCTTGTCAAGTTTAACAAAAGCTATAAATCGCGACGTTATAAACTAAAAATAACCTTTGGGATTTATTGTCAAGCAGAGGAGTGTAACCTACATTAATCTGGGGGTGATGGGGGAGGAGTGCACGTTTTACCGCTCACCACCAACGCCTTCGTGCTGTTCCACGTTTCAGACACCATGGGACCAGCCCGACAACGCATCCACCAGAAAAACACAGAGCTTTACGTGTGCGTAACCACTATACGCGCCCAGCGAAGCGTGGACCTAAAAGGTTTGGATCGATCGTTAAGCGTTTGGTAAGTGACCTGTTGACCAAGACACTACCGTCCTCAGAAGGTGCAAGGGAATTCACAGTTTTATTTACCAGTTAAACTCAACTGTGCTCTTAGCTCTTGTTCATAGGCGAGCTGGTCACACGTAATGATAGCTGATGATCGCAGTAGCTGATATCACCACACGTGAGAATTTATAACAGCAGTCTAATCATCTGAACCAAGGAACCCGGATAAAAACCCAAGCTCCGACCACCACAGCGAGAGCACACGCCAACTCCAAAAGTATAACAGAGGCACCGCCAGGGTCCAGCATGACCTCCTGTGTACCGATCGAGGGAGATAACATCTTCTCAGCGGCAAATAGCAGCGAAACATTGCCTTAGCATTAAAATTATGGATTCACATCTCCAATACAATATTTTTGGGAAACTATCTGAACGTGGTGCTCTGGATGGATGACTGCTTCTTCTCTGTCTTGTTTTATTTATCCACACAGTCTCAATGTAACTCTACATCTCTGTAAATAAACCACATTATACATATCAATCTAGCGTCCACGCAACGATCCCCTCCCCCTAGCCCACACACCCCCTCTTCCCCCCCCCTTGCCCTGCCCCCCGTTCTTACCTAGAAACCTCTTACCATGGCATCTCTCTCCCACTTCAGTAGAAAAAAACTTCTTGCTGTTGGGTTTCCCACCTGATGATGATTGCTTGTGTTGCAATAGAAACGTCGTGATTTATTTAATTTTATACCTATGTGACTTTACCGAAAGAACCAAAGAGTATTATAAAATATCTATAAATATATGTTGGCATATATATCTGACCATCAGTGAACGTGAAATAAAACTCGTGTTCATAGCCCTGCACAAGTATTTGAGCCTTGGGACGCTAGTTTCACTTCCACTCATGGCCACCAACAATAGTGGTGATTATCTAAACCGGTTCTGGGCCTCCCCTAGGTCGACTCAGCCTCAAATGATAAAATGGTGCGGTAATGCAGTTTGACTTGGTGCTGGCCATCCACCTTGTGTGCTGTGCCTGCCGTTATTAGGTGCTCACTAACAGCTCCATAAGTCTATTAAAGCGATATGGGGAATCGTTTTCTGTGTTTGGTAGAGAAACCTTTCTCAAAACAAGATTTCCCATCTGGGTCGCTCGACCTCTAAATTAATCAGGCGTAATAATGTGATTTGATCAACTTCTATGGTTAACGGGACAGTCTATGTGTGGGTGATGTTTACATCCACGATAGCATGGTTGGCTAAGTGCAGTGCAAAATAAATTTAACATACAAACAACAACAGGACGTTTCGTTCATCTGACCACTGCTACATAGAAGCGACTTCTCTGTCCGTGGCCAGGAGCAGCTTCAAAGCCCCTACATTTACTTTAGCCGATGATATCACAAGTGATGTCCACCGTTGTTGTACAGCAGGACTTTTGAGTGCATTCCATTGTAATGAGAGGCTGCCCTGCTGCAATTAACTCGTCACCACACTTGCGATCTAGAGGTCGATCCTTAGGCCTGGCATTTGGAGCGACGCTGCAAGCTTCTTAAATCTCGCTGCCTCTGTCCACCCAGCTGCGTAAATGGATACAGCACAGTTGGTCGATCGGCAGGTCGCATGCGGTGGTGGGGTAAAGCGTGGGTAACTCCCACCTCTTCCAACAAGGGAAGCATCTTGCAGGGCTGCACCTTTACTGACCGCACCGTCATTGATAAACCACGACGTGCATGGGTCCACGTATGACATGCGAGTAGGGGGTCCACGTGCAGGGTGCGAGGATGCGAGGAAGGGATTCACGTGCAGCGTGCGAGTAGGGGGTCCACGAGCAGCGTGCGAGGAGGGGGTCCACGAGCAGCGTGCGAGGAGGGGGTCCACGAGCAGCGTGCATGGAGGGGGGCCACTTGCGGCTTGTGAGGAGGGGGTCCAGGTGCGCCGTGAGTGGAAGGGGTCCATGTGCTGTGTGCGGGGAGGGGACCCACGTGCGGCGTGTGAGGAGGGGGTCCAGGGATCTGTAAGACAATCTCTCTGAGACGGCGCTGCTGAGCGTCATCGTCGTCTCCATCATTGACGAATGCTTTGTTGTCTCGACCAACAGCACCCCTCTTTGACTGCTGGCCCGACGACGACGACTCCACGTAGGAGAGCACGTGCAGCAGCGTGAACAACCTGAACGGGGGCAGAGGGGGGGGGGGGCACGGAGGGGAAGGGGGAGGGGCACGGGGCGCCACGGTGGCAAATTGTCAGGAGTTAACGGGACAGACCTAGGAGCCAATGGTTGACTGACTGAGATGACTGACAATGCACCAGCTGTGACCCCTACTGTGCCAAATTGTTGTGTTTAGCTGCCCGGTGCTCTGCTTATGGATGCGAGCATCGCTCCTCTGCCCTCCATTATTGCTGGTGGGCGACTGCCTCCAACTGCCAAGTAGCATCTCCTCAGGAGTGGCCAATCTTGAGACCGCTGGTACCAGTTATTGGCAAGTCCACTCATCTCTATATATCCTCTTGTACCATATCATTCCTTTTTTTCCCTAGCCCATGCCGTGCCCTTTAGTCTGATCTATCCTGCCAAATAATAGTTGCTTTGCCATGCAGTGGCTGGGCATGGGGGCTACATGACCCAGCCAACACAGCCACGCTTGTGAGAGGAGCTCACCAATGGGAGTGTGTCTAGATCTTTTAAGAATATGTGAGCTCCTGACACAATCCAGTCTGGTTAAACCCAGGATGCATTGTAGGCAGGGTGACCTGAATGTTTCTAACCGGTGCAGATGTTACTTTAGACACCTCAACATCCTTCTCGAAAGAATAAAGAAGGGAAGATATCAATGTGGTCAAATAAAATCCGGAGCTTCGCATGGAATGACAAACCAAGTAGTTTCCACCCAGTGTTACACAGCCGATGAAAAGATAATGCTGCCCGACTGTTTCGGAGTGAGACCTCGGCTGCGAAACCGGAGCTGGTCATAAGCACACTGCCCACACTCACATAAAGGCAAAGACATGGATCTCCTGGATAGCCTTAAGATACTGTTGGGGCAAGTGCTGTCAGCGAGTGGCACCTATGAAGGCCGGTACGGCACAAGGGGGGAAGTCCAGGACCATTTCAGATAATCGTTACTGTTGTTGGTCACTGAGTCGGCATGCACACACACCCCCTATGGCCACGCATGGGTCGACCCCCTCCCCTCCTCCTCAGCTGTGGTACAGCATGGCCAGGAACTGGACAATGAGCATGCTGGAGAAGGTGATGAGGAACATGAAGGCGAGGGGCAGCACGTCGATGACCGTCCCCTCGTTCTTCGTGCTCGGGATCTGGATGTAGAGGTCGGCTCCCACGAACTGCAGTGCCAGGGTCGCCACCAGCCACAGTGCATTGATCATGAAGTAGACGAAAGTGCCCTGCACGTTGGGACAGACAGACCAGGCCTGATTTACATTGCATTGGCCGAGTGGCGGGGGGGATGACCCCGGGCTGTTTATGGATCCCCTCTTTGTGCGTTCATTTTTCTCCCCCACTGGCCTCTCTCGACGCCAAATGGTCACTTCTGTTGTTATTGTTTTATTGTTCATGTATTTTACAGGATTAGCGGATTATTGGAACAATTAACAATTAATTCGTTGGAATAATAAGGCATAGGTAATTCAATGCCGTTTAAATCTTCTTCTACCACATGCCAAGTACGGTAAGTACTCGCTTAACGCCTGCTGTTTGCACAACGCGTTGTCGCTGGAACGCAATTTTTCTGTTATCGAAGCATCTCCGGTACTCGCGATGACGCGTTGCCAGTACCTTGTTTCTTATCTCGAAGAGTTCCTGCTTCACGCGTTTCCTGTGATCGTCATCTTCCTCCAGAGGCTTGAGGTAGTCACTGATCATGCTCTTCCAAAACTCGTCTTCCTCCTATGCATTCCCATCCACGGGACAGAAGGTTCACTTTGTGCGATTGTCCAAATAACAACAACTTACTCCGATGAATAATATTAATATTGTAATAGTAATAGGTTTTACCCTTTTAACTGGCACAAAAACTGACACCTTTATTCAAGGCATCGTGTTTGCAATAACCACAACACAAGCAATCAAAATGCAAACAAAAGAGACAACTCTGATAATAATATGCACTGTCCTTGAATTTGATTGGTCCACACCCGAGACGGCTTTTCTTAGAGCCTAGTCTCCACTGGTGTTAAATGCTCACCCCGAGCCCTCAATACTCTGATAGTGCGCTGTTTTTGAGTTGTACGCCTTTTGGCGTCTTCTGGTCCAACACCAGAGTGCTTGCCACAAATGAATCACAATAGCTTGATAATCTCGTCTAGGAGCATTAACCATCACCCACACTTCGTTCATCCATTCATCAAACAAAGATGGTCACCGCATCGCGTGATTTCAGATGCTCGGTCTTTTTTAACTGACAAGCAATGACTTCGCATTTAATTTTCGATTTAAAGCTTTCGTGACTGCAGGGATTCATCTTCTTGGTTCTTTCGGTAAAGTCACGTAGAATGGAAATAAAATAATACAAATAAAACATAATAAAATAAAATTCTCACGACGTTTCGGCCACAACTCAAGTAGCCTTCTTCAGGTGAAGGAACAGAACTGTCGGGACGACAGCGCTTCAATGAACGCTGCAAAGATTCGCAGCGTCTTTTAAGCTAGGTGGGAGAAGTTAAGCGCCTTGACAAAGGTGTTTACATATCAAACAGGATAATTTAGCATTGAAATAGCGGTGTTAAAGTGTTGGATCAGCAGGATGTTAAAGTCAGAAATTAGCTTGTAACTGGGAGATTAGCATGATGTTAATGTGAGGGATTAGCATGTGACTGGTCACGGAAATAGCTATGTTAAAGTCGAAGTTTATATATCAACAGAGGCATTTAGTATATGGACGCTAAACGACTGCAACTACCCAACTATCATACAATACACCGATGTGAAAAAACTAAGTATAAACTACATCAATGTTATCAATAAACTCTATATACTCTCCAATCAGCTGAGCTACTAACAATAAGTCGTTATACATTACAATGCCATATGGCGAAAAAATGGGTGGCGGTTTTTTCTTTTCAACGTTAGCACCACGGAAAGCGACGAGCTTTGTTCAGACGGACGAGTCCATCTATGCTTGGAACGGAGGAGGGGAGAGAAACATCCACGATGCGCTGCTCTGTCCTGTGTTGCGTTACAACTATTTTATAAACTAGACTACTATACATTGCAATGTTATACCTTCCAATCTAAACTACATTGTATAATATCGTATACACAGCCCAATGTAAGCTCTAACATCAATTCCATACACCCAGCCATCAGATTTACCATGGAAGTCGAAAAAGATGGCAAGCTACCCTATTTGGATGTCCTAATTAAAAGGAGACCTGATGGTTCAATGAGCCACTGTGTCTACAGGAAAGCTACGCATATGGATGTTTACTTCAAACCAGATTCCCACCACCATCCGTCCCAGAAGAACTCCCTCATCAAGACTCTATACCATAGAGCCCAATGCATTTCCGACCAGGAACACATTGCCAGTGAACTCTAGCACGTACACCAAGCTCTCAAGGCTAATGGTTACTCCGACTACACAATCCGCAAAACCATCACTCCAGCCATGAAGAAGGATTCTCTTGAGGAGCCATTCAAAACCATCACCTTACCCTACATTGCGGGGGTCACAAAAAAGATCTCCAAAATCCTGAATAAACACAAGATCCAGGTCCGATTCAACACAGTACATAAAATGCGTGATCTGGTTCCGTCTGTAAAAGATGTGGTTCCAGACATACAGTACCCGGGCGTCTACAAACTAAGTTGCCTCTGTGGTAGCAGCTACATTGGAGAAACCAAACGACATATCTTGGACCGCATCCGTGAACATAAAGCAGACTTGAAACACGGTAGGACGAACACCTCAGCCGTGGCAGATCACTGTTATAATTTAGTGGGCTCACAAGACACGGAGGTTCTCTGCAAGCCATCCGGCTACCATGAGACATTCGTTCATGAGGCCATCCACATATACAAACACAGAGGCAATTTCAACCGAGAAGATGGATTCTGGCTTAGTAACCATTGGAAAGACGTTATAAACCATTTCGGTTCTTAATTGATTGTATTATACGGTGACTTTCAGACTGCAGTCCATTCCCTGACAATGTCTCTAAATACCGTTCACACAACGGTCAAAGGTATAGCATGTTGTATAATAAATAGTTTAACATTGTAATGTTTAACATAATTCATAAGGCAATATATGGTATCGTAATTGTATAGTGAATATACAGTAGTGTGGTATACAGTAGGGTTGGTAGAATAATACATAGTGTAATATTACAAGTCTATTTTACAGTCTAAAGTATAGGGTAGTGTATAGTAACGCATTGTATAATTTAATGGTGGGTTTGTCTATGGCAGTGTATATTACGGTGTATAGTCGTGTAATGTAGAAAAAGTTTAGTTGGGGACATATCAATATAATGCATAATGTTAGAGCTTACATTGGGCTGTATATGATATTATACACTGTAGTTTAGATTGGAAGGTATAACATTGCAATGTATTGTAGTCTAGTTTATAACATAGTTGTAACGCAACACAGAACAGAGCAGCGCATCGTGGCTGTTTCTCCCCCCTCCTTCGTTCCGAGCATAGATGGACTCGTCCGTCTGAACAAAGCTCGTCGCTTTCCGTGGTGCTAACGTTGAAAAGAAAATACCACCACCCATTTTTTCGCCATATGGCATTGTAATGTATAACGACTTATTGTTAGTAGCTCAGCTGTTTGGAGAGTATATAGAGTTTATTGATAACATTGATGTAGTTTATATTTTAGTTTTTTATTAGTTTACTATATGGTATTCATTATATAGTGTAGTGTATACCCAGTTACTTTATGTTAATAGCTCAACTTATTGAAGAATATATTGAGTACATTTATTATATTGATGTAGTTTATACTTAGTTTTTTTCACATCGGTTTATTGTATGATAGTTGGATAGTTGCAGTCCTTTAGCGTCCATATACTAAATGGCCCTGTTGATATGTAAACTTTGATTTTAACATAGCTATTTCCGTGACCAGTCACATGCTAATCTCTCACAATAACATCATGCTAATCTCCTAGTTCCATGCGAATTTCTGACTTTAACACCCTGCTGATCCAACACTTTAACACCGCTATTTCAATGCTCAATTATCCTGTTTGATATGTAAACTCCTTTGTCAAGGCGCTTTACTTCTCCCACCTAGCTTAAAAGACGTTGCGAATCTTAGCAGCGTTCATTGAAGCGCTGTCGTCCTGAGAGTTCTGTTCCTCCACCTGAAGAAGCCTACTTGTGTTGTGGCCAAAACGTCGTGAGAATTTTATTTTTATTATTTTATTTCCATTCTATGTGACTTTAACGAAAGAACCAAGAAGACTTTGTCTTTGTTTGATGAAAATATTACCTTTGGTATGGAGGGCGAGGTCTGTGTCTGATTGCTCTGGAGGTCGACTTTTGCTCTCTACTTCTTCTGGATGCTCTGTCTGAGTGCTCGCGATGTCTTCTAGTCTCGCCTCTGCTCCTTCTGAATGCTCCATCTGAGTGTTTGCGATGTCCTCTTCTCTCGACTCGATCTCTGCTCCTTCAGGATGCTCTGTCCCAGTGCTCGCGATGCCCTGTCGTTTCTCCTCGCTCTCTACTCCTACTGGATGATCTGTCTGAGTGCTCGCAATGTCCTCTGGTCTCGTCTCTGCTCCTTCTGGATACTCCATCTGACTGTTTGCGATGTTCTCTCCTCTCGACTCGATCTCTGCTCCTTCAGGATGCTCCGTCTGAGTGCTTGCGATGCCCTGTCGTCTCTCCTCACTCTCTACTCCTTCTGGATGATCTGTCTGAGTGCTCACGATGTCCTCTGGTCTCGTCTCTGCTCCTTCTGGGTGCTCCATATGAGTGTTCGCGATGTCCTCTCCTCTCGCCTCGATCTCTGCTCCTTCTGGATGCTCCATCTGAGTGCTCGTAGTGTCCTGTTGTCTGGCCTCAATTGGACGCAGCTTCATCTCTCTGTCGAGTTCCACCGTGCACGACTCCACTCGGCTGGGAGGGATGATGATGAACTGTTAAACTAAACCATTATTTTTATTTTACCATGTAAGGCCCACTGAGCTAGGAAGCTTTTTTGTAGAATCGACCTGAATATCACAAATTATAACTCAATGAGCGGCTTATCACGTGGAAATTACAGCAGCCAAATACTCTAATCACATGATGATTCTAAATGAGGAGGGAAAAAATCAGGGGATCCGGAGTAAAATCCACACCAACATGGGGAGAGAAAGGAATAGACGCAGACTCCATATAGGCAACAGGCATCGTCAGGTTTGGGATCGAAGCCACTACCTCCTGCATACCAGGGGAGGTAGTTAACATCTAGCCACCACGGCGCCTAAGATACAAGCACAACTAGAATCACAGTTAATAAGTTGAGACAAGACTCAGTATTGACTTGAGTAAAATGTTACGTTGTAAATCCTCCTCCACCCGACACAGCCAATCAATAATCATAATCTGTATTTCTACTGCAGGAGGAGTCCGATGAGCTATGAACCTATTTTCACAGATGCCCAGTAGGTGTAGGGGATTATAAAGTTAGAACATAAAACGATAGCAGTGCTAAGTATAGGAAAGATAATAAAATAAATAAAGTATATGAGTGCAACTTGCATGAGTACATCAGTTACTGCCAATTTTTCAATACTAAATGCATAACTTGGGGCAAGGCAGCAAAACAACAGTCCCAAACCACACCAAGATAACACAGTCCCTCAATAATATGGGACATAAACGTTGAACTATCGATACACGAGAGGTAAGGATCAAAGTTAAAAGCATGGCTACAGGCTCTCAGTGAGGTGGTGGCACCTTGAACTGTCATCCTCCTGACTCAGTGCCGAGTATTTCTTCGGATGGACGCTGATCCTCCACTGGAAGCAGTCCCACTCGAGTGGCAGTATACAGCATTTCGTTCCATTCAAACGATGCTTGCGTTCCTTCTTCTGCTGGGACAGGAGGATTGATATTGTGCTGAAGGCAGGGTCCTTCAATGATATCAAACCAGCGGGAAGCGCACACAAGCTGGAAGGCAGTTTCAGCTGCTCAGTGAACTGGCGCCAATAACTGTCCAAGCTCTGCGGTCCTCCATGTATGAAGATTTTATTGGCCAACGGGAAACCAGAACACCATGGAATAGACCCACAAATGCGAGGGGGAAACATTGCGTTCTATTCAGATGGAACAGATAGAGTCCATAATTGTCATACTACATTCTCCTGGAAAGTCAGTGAATGACTCCTCCTCGATACCCACCGTGTTGGATTAATGGACACGAGTGGCACAGCCACCACCACCGTTCTTGTCAAGAAACATAAACGATAATTTTGCAAGCTCCGGTCATCCTCTCATCAGTGGATTTTGGCTAACCATTGAACAAAGACAGTGACCACATCGCGTGCTTTTGGGTGCGCTTGTGCGTCCATCTGGAACCCTCTTCCTTCCAATATGAGAAAGCAATTGGAGCTATGCACTTTTAAATCATTACATTGAAAACTAATTTCTTAAAAAACTGCTCTTTGTGTTTAGAAACGTTCCTTCCTTCGCACCTCCAATTAGCACAGTTGGCTACACATGGTGTGAAAGAAGTTCAACATACATACATCTGGACCAGTCCTTGGCCTTCCCTCAAAAAGCCTCAAAAATAGCCAAATGTGATGTAGTAAACATGACAACAATGGAGACAAAGGCGGCCGGGCATGGTGCTGGCCACCTACCCTCTTATGTGCCATTCCGGACTTCACAGGTGCTACTCGCTAACAGCACTTGCCCCAACGGTCGGTTAAAAGCTATATGGGGATCGCTGCCTTCGTCTTGGCGGGGGTTGGGGGCATATGTTACACTTTTTTGCAATGTACGTAGCCAATCATGCTAATCGGAGGTGCGGGACGGAGCAACAGAGGAGAATGGAGCGAAACTCCAAATAACGTTCGACACAAAAACAACAACGACAATAACGATAACACATAAAGTAACTCACCTCCTTAGGGGAGGGCTCAGTAGGCGCCTTGGTCTCACGCGTGCCCCATGATACGTTGTACATGTTGACCAATGAGTAGATGAGCAGCAGCAGGTATCCCGTGGGAATGCAGATGAGGTACAAGAATCCGTGCACGATGCAGAAGAACTCGCGCGGGTGCAGCGCCGCGGCGATGAGATGGATGCCCTCGAGAGTGATGAAGAAGATGCTGCTGGGTGTGAGGATACCGTTCTTGACAATGTCGCCGACCATAGCGAGCAGCGTGCCCGTCATGAGGAACATGTAGATCACGGTGAGCACCATGGCCACCTTAAAAAAACATACCAGGTATAAAGCTCTTTTCAGAAGCCACCTGGCCACAAATGATAGATCAACGAAGTGGCTCATCACGTGGTAATGTATATCAGCAGCCAGATTAAATGCAGAGGGAAGATAGAGAGAACACGTGGACTCCAAATACATAACAGGCGTTAAGGTCGGGATAGGGATCGAACCCACGACCTCCTGTATACCATGCGAGGGAGTTTACATCTCGCCATCGCAGGAGGAGACCTTAGCCATCGGCGTCACCATTGTCCTTTTTGTCCAACCACCACCACTTCTTGGGAGTTACTTTGCATTTATTCCGCACTTTTCCACAAAGTCCTCAAGACCCTGCACTTTGCAAACAACAACAAAATAATGATAGCTCATTGTTCTTCTGGGTTCTTTCGGTAAAGTCACGTAGAATGGAGATGAAATAATAAAAATAATAATAACAGAATAAAATTCTCACAACGTTTCGGCCACAACACAAGTAGCCTTCCTCAGGTGAAGAAACAGGACTGTCTGGAAGACAGCGCTTGAGTGAACCCTGCCAAGCATGGCAGCGTCTTTTAAGCTGTGTGGGAGGAACAGAGCACCTTGACAAAGCAGTTTACATATAAATTAGCATGTAACTGGGGGATGAGCATGATGTTGGTGTGAGGGATTAGCACCACGGAGAGAGACGAGCTTTGTTAAGACGGACGAGTCCATCTATGTTCAGAACGGAGGAGGGGGGAGAGGAGTTTAGATATCAACAGTAAATTAGCATGTAACTGGGGGATTGGCATGATGTTAGTATGAGGGATTAACACCACAGAGAGCGACGAGCTTTGTTCAGACGGACGAGTCCATCTGTGTTCGGAACGGAGGAGGGGGAGGAAGAGGAGGAACCCTCAAGACCTTGGGTTTTCGGATGCCTTTGTCCGAACGATCCGCCTACTCTACACCAAGGCGGAGTGCATGATCAAGATCAACGGCGCCCTCACTGCCCCGGCCAAATTCGAGCGAGGAGTGAGACAGGGATGCCCATTGTCGGGCCAACTTTATGCCCTGGAATTAGAGCCTTTCCTGAATCTCATAAGGCGGAGACTCAGCGGCCTGGTGCTGAGGGAACCAAGCATCAAGTTGGTCCTGACGGCATACGCCGACGACGTCCTCCTCATCCTGCGCTCCCTGGCTGATGTCGCCCTGCTGCATGAGTGCCAGGAGGTCTTTTCGAAAGCCTCGTCATCAAAAATGAACTGGCAAAAGTGCAGCGGCCTGCTGGTTGGAGCGTGGGACATGACTGAGTGTCCTGAGAAGGCAAAAGCCATCAATTGGAGCACAACATCGCTGCACCACCTGGGGGGGTTCCTCGGACCAGAGGAGGAACCACCGCAGAGGAACTGGGTCGAGCTGGAGGAGAAGGTGAAGGAGCGGCTGGCCACCTGGAGTCGCCTGTGCAAGTTCCTCACCTTCAGGACAAAGACGTTGGTGGAGAACCAGCTGGTGACGTCCATACTGTGGCACCGACTCTTCTCCCTGCACCCCCCCATGAGCCTTGTCAACGCACTTCAGAAGCAAGTCCTCGACTTCTTCTGGTCAGGTGGAGGACATCGGGTCGCGGCTGGGGTCCTGGCCCTGCCACTGGACGAGGGCGGTCACGGGCTGGTGTGCGTGCGGAGTCAGCTGGCCACCTTCCGACTGCAGGCAGCGCAAAAGTTCCTGCACGCCGCCCCTGCACCGGCCTGGAGCGTCACGGCCTCCTTCCTCCTGAAACAGCTGGGGGGTCTGCAGTGCTCCAAGCAACTATTCTACATGGACCTGCAGGGCCTCCCACTGGGACAGCTGCCACCCTTCTACAGAAGCGTCCTGCAGACATGGAGCTCCCTCGCCGTCAGGAGGCTGAACCAACCGTGATCGGCTGAGGATCTGGTCTTCGAACCGATCCTCAGGAACCCACAGACAAAGCTGCCATCCACCACCACCACCCCTGGCATGGAGAGGCGCCTCGCCAACGCGCGGCTCACCAGGATGGGAGATCTGGTGGAGCCTGAAACACGGGGCCGGTGGATCGGACCAGCAGACGTGGCCACAAAGACAGGGCTGCAGTCGCTCCGGGTGGCTGCCCGGATCCTGGCCGAAGCCAAGGGGGCCTTCTCAGTGGCAGCGGGGAGAACGCCCCCCATCGGCGTTGGGGATGAAGAGGCCCCTCTCGATCCCCCTCCACCGGAGCTCTCAGTCGTGCCACTGCATCGCCAATGCCGACAAACGAAGGCGGATCACAACCTGTGCCGGCTAGAAGACCTACCGGAGGTGGCCTTCGCAAATGTAAAGAGGAAGGTTCTCTACTCCTACATGGTCCGGTTCCACCAACAGGACACCCTGAGGAGCCACAAGGACCATGCCTGGAGGAAAGCCCTGCCCTGCGTCTCTCCGGAGAGGCCTCGCTGGAGGTAACTCTACTGCAGACCGACGTACAACCGCATCGGCGACCTCAGCTGGAGCATCGCCCACGGCACCGTCACCACCAACGTCTCCCTGGCGCGCTTCACCGACACGTCCCCGGAGTGCCGGTTCTGCGGTAAAGTGGAGACGGTGGCGCACCAGTATGTGGAGTGCAAGAGCCTGGACTCGCTGTTCAAGGTCCTGAGAAACATCCTCCTAAGGTTCAGCCTCCACTTCTCCCCGACGGTCCTCTTCTTTGGATACCCGAAGGGCAACAGACCCCAACATCTTCAGGGGCTGGTCAACGTGCTCTTCGGCTACGCCAAGCTCGCCATATACAGGGCAAGGAAGGTGGCCCTGGAGGGGCAACGTCCAGCC
This sequence comes from Petromyzon marinus, assembly GCF_048934315.1. Classification (NCBI taxonomy): domain Eukaryota; kingdom Metazoa; phylum Chordata; class Hyperoartia; order Petromyzontiformes; family Petromyzontidae; genus Petromyzon; species Petromyzon marinus. The sequence continues at coordinate 123,599 of NW_027423275.1, forward strand.
AGCAGCCTGGGCATCTTCCACGCTCTGGTCGGATCAGGGTGTTGCTGGAGTTCCACTACACGCGGCTGACCCACGCCGTGCCGGCCTTCAAGGAGCAGTGGGCGCTGGAGGAGGCCGTGTGCTCGGTGGCAGATGACGGAGAGCTCTGCATGCAGATCTAAGCTACCCGTCGTAGGCCGTTTGACTGTGGGAAGGGCAGCGTGCCGATGCAGCACTTGTCGTAGTTATAA